>NC_041360.1:10063451-10140951 GCF_900634415.1 Cottoperca gobio | reverse complement strand
GAAAATATCAGGTATTAGTGCAGTTTTGAGAAGTAGCTAAAGCAACTATTTGTATTGAGATATCTTAGTCAAGACCAAAGTGATAGACTGACTGATCACCCATACTGTGTGTATTTCCCTGTGTATGTTTTTCAGGGGTGGGATGATCCAGACGTGCGAGCAGTACCAGTTTGTGCATCACGTCCTCAGCCTGTTCGAGAAGCAGCTGCCCCACACTGCTGAGGAGTAGAGTGAGCGCTACAGCCACTCTCAGACCGAGACACACCACTGTACACTGTACCGCCTCTGGTGGTACGCACCACTGTACCTAGCATCATCTCAATCTCACCCTTTAACAAATTCAAACCATGTTAATCTCTTCACCCAAAACAGGCTCGCTCAGACAGGACTGAATGGCTGACATGAAATCTGTGATTAGTGTATGTCTTTGAGCACAACAAACATAGAGAGGTGGGATATGAGATAGCCCAACAAAAATCCTGTTCAGACACTTTAGTGACATTGAGTTGAGAGTCACAATAGTCAGGCCCCGAAATAATCCAAGCCCACAGTCCTGACATCATTTCATTTACACTGCTGAGGTTTTTTTTTTATCATGTTACTGTTAATAATTCTCAGTCATTAAGGCCTCATTTAGTTCTTAGCCCCCTCACACATTGTATCTACAGTTATAAAAGATCAAACTAGAGCTGAAGTATAATTAGTGCACCTGCAGCACTGTCAGTTTGCTGTATGGAGGACATTCAAATTCAGTCTTGCAAAGTTAGTGTCAATAATAAGGGCCTTTTAAGTGCCAACATAATTCAAATCTACAGAAATGATCAAATGCCAGCCTATCTAGTTGTAAAATGTCACATGAAATATAAGTTAACCAACATCGTTTCTCATTGACTTTCACTGAAACTCAATTTTATTGTAAAAATAAATCATTACAGAGGGCCTGTTTCAACTTTTGATGCGTTCAGGAGCCATCTCATCTTCAGGTTGCATGGTGCTAAGTGTTCATTAAAGGCATGTGCAATGTTATGGAACATAGGAATGTATAATAATTAGGTTTTTAATGAACTAATTAGGATTTCTGTGCAATCTACAGTATTACAATTTTACCATGCTGCCTGTGCAGTTCTCATGGCCCATTATGTTTACAGTAAACAACTCCTGCATTAAGGCCGCATAGACGTACACTCAGAGGCGTCACAGAGCCAGGGACACTGAGGGGACAGAGGCCAGAAATAGAATCAGACCATTAGAAAAATCAATGGAAAGCCCAATCAAAGCTCTGGAGAATCTAACATATACACACGGGGAAGTGTAATGCAGAGGAAAGCAGAAAGTTGCATTAAAATGCACCATACATTGATGACAGATGGTCACATATAGGTAATCTTCTTGTAAATGTCCCATTACTATCATGATCGCCCTCAGAGTTACATGCTCCGTGATGCCTCTGCTTTCAACAGTAGCTTGAACACATCCGTGAAGTAAGAAGCCCATGATTGTTGTATAGACAGGCCAGGCCTAATCTGTATGAAGCACAATAGACCAACTAAGGTTGTCTCTGATGTTCAGCTGTAAAAGTTCTTAATTTTTCTCCGTATTGTGTTTTGATTGTGTTGAGTTTAATGGATTGCATGTGCTGTATGGGACTCCATAGGTCCACAATCAAAGCGACGTGATTGGTTGTCCTGCTTTTTGTTGTGTAAAAGGGTTTAAGCCTATTATATTGCTTGCTCTCGGCCAATGCTTTTGATACAGTTTGCTTTTGTGAAACCAACCAGAGATATTTTTAGAACATTTTGATACAATCCTTTCGAGTAGATGCCTTGTGTATATTTCCGTTTACACCATGATGGAATGTAGCTCATACTGTGGATCAAACCATCGGTTTATATTGCAAGATTTGACAGAACAAAATGTGACAACTACCTAAGTTACCTTACAGTACAGAAAATAAATAGATTATGTTTAGTCTTCAGTATTATTACTTTATGCCTTTAGGGTTTGCTTTAATATGCTTTGCTTTCTGTGTATGTTTTTGTCGTTTTTCTTGGAGAATTTTACCTCAGACTGAGTATTTACCCAGTCCCCACTCGATTCCATCTGTGACTCTAGGCCACTCTCAGTTGACAACACGAGAAATAATTGCTATGTGTAAGGCAGCTAAAACAGTGAAGACAGTTTTCTATGTAACAGACATCACAATCAAACAACTTCTATCTTGACTTAATGCATCAGATCAACAGTAACGAACATTATCGGAGGATGGAGTTAATTGTGTGGGCTCGGACCAATTTATAAACATCAAATCAACTAGCAAATCAAACTGCCAAAATTACCTTTTACAGGAAAATAGGACTGGGATTGATAAGAAAAGCTACAATCTGCTATCGGACTTTTGACATAATCCTCTGATAATGTCCAGTGTACTCAACTGAAAAGCTTTTATTTTGAGTGCTTGTTTTCAATGCTTCTCTGGTCCTTCTCTGATGATCAAAATGTCAAAATAGCCAACAGTCAGACATACAACCAACCAGCAATCAGTATTCCTCTCCCCTGCTACAGTATCGCTTTAAGTTGTGAGTTTTTGCATCCAAATAAAGGTAGATTTTCATGAATCTGTGTTGCTGTCCCTCTTACTCTCAATCCCACACAAACACACACACACAACAATTAATTAAACCAGAGCACCCTTAAAGGTAATTAGTGTGGCTCTAAATTAAAACATAAAGGTTGTAATGAAAATATAGCTTTGAGATGTATAGGTACGATTACATCAACGCTATGTTGGCTTTGTGTTGAGCTGATAGATGTGACATCTAATCACCTCTACTTTATCTACAGAAAATATCTATTGCACCACCGAATGCAGTTAAATATTCCTACCACTAGGTGTCAGTATATACAATGTAATATACACACAAAGCCAATAGCTTTTTCATCCCTGCATTCATCTGCTTACTCACTAACACATTTAGCTGGCAGAGCAACAGAACAAAGGCTTTCAATCTAACAAAAGACAATTCATGATACTGAATTCAAACACACAACACCCACTTATTACAACTGTTTTATTCAATGGCTAGTACGAATGTGACACACACGCACACACACACACACACACACACACACACACACACACACACACACACACACACACACACACACACACACACACACACACACACACACACACACACACACCTTCATGTATGTTCCCTGATTAGAGTTTTTCTCAGGACTTCATTGACATCCCCCTCACTCCCCTGTACATTTTGTTCTTACAAATTACGCCTCTATCATTCTTTTTAGTACACAGAGATTGTTGACATCATGTAAATCCCTTACCCAACTTCCACCTAATTAAAGGTCTAATCAGCGAAGGTAATTGAAAACAGCTATGTGGGTGTGTAGAGCCTTTAAATCATTATAAAACATATACAATTATATAACAATATATGTGAGAAAACCAGACTTCGGGTTAACACATACAGCAATAAATAACTCAAAGCAACATTCTATTACAAATAAAAACAACATTAGATACACAGTATAATGCTGATTTGCTCGAAAACAATCTCTTTGTGAGGATGTTAATGTTTGTTGCATCACTGTCACTGGCTCATTGCTATGGCAGCAGTGACTGCGTCTCCTTTAAAAAAGGCGGACTGTCCCTTTAATCTGCGGATCAGAACGTTGACGTCACCAGCCCCTGAGCCGCCTGCGCTGATTGGCTAGAGGTGACGTCAACCTCATATGTTTTTCCTTTTTTTTTCTCTCCCTACTGAATCATGACCTCATCGCTTTAGTTCAAGAAAGTGCTAAAGTGCACCTTCTGTAACTACACCCCCCTCCCCAACACACATACACACTACCCGTTTAAGCTTTTACCTAGCCTAGCAAAGCTAATCTATCCCTCCACGAGCTGACCACGTATCCTGGTCAACGGCTGAAGGAGCGGGTTGTAGCTGCTGTCAGCGCGCTTTCATGTCTCGTTTGTTCCTGGCGCTGTCACCCTCTGTCAGCTGCACTGTCCCCCGCCACACAGCCAGGTAAACACCGGCCAGCCCCATGAAGACACCACGGCTGTCCCCTCACACATGGAGGCCAGTTGAATAACACACTGGAGCTGCGTGGAGCCCGAGGTGAGTGTTTGTGCGTATTCATTAGTATAAATAAGATGTACTGTTATCAAGTGCGTTGCTACCCACAGAGCTAGCTTACGTTAGCAGTCGCTATCTGTGCTCGTGCCCCCTCACCCCCTAGCTGCTGCTGCGAGACTGTCAGCGTGCACTCCCCCCTTTATGTGCGCGCCCGTCTTATTATAGGAATTAAACCCGTCCAGGCTGAAGTTATTGATTCTTTTATTTTGACAAACATCTGAGCGTTTACCGTCCGACTATTTGAAGGTAGGTAGAATACTTATTTTATATATATTCTGTTTAATTTGCAGCGCTGCTGTTTATAATCATCACAGCCTGTCGTTCAATGGACTGGTTCATTTTCGCATGCGGATATATCCACGCGTCATAACAACACAGGCCAGGTTTCCCACTCAGTGAACCTGTCCATAAACGTGTTTAACATTACTTGATGCTAATTATGCAACGTTTGTAAAGGCAATGGCCGCTGTCCGCATTGTGTTCTATTCTTATTTCTAATCTGGGTCGGTTTATTATAGTGCCCTACGGCCGCTCTCCCTCCATCATCGTTATTAACGTTATCAAACAGGCCACAATGTTCCATTTATTTCTTTGTGCGCCCTATCTCTTTATTGGTCACAATATCTGAGGATTTGCTATTTTTGACGAAGGGATTTTCCATATTTTTATTTGTACTCTATTTATAGTCCATACACTGTATTTTATGTCAGGTATTCTAGGTATTATTTGCATCAGTATCCATGTCGTAATTATTGTTTTGGTTGAGTGCAGGGTACTTCCAGCTTGTTATATGAACCCACAATCTACAGCAGCCTACTGGGAGAGTATTGATTAGAGGGCACCAGGAGGCTTTATACCTGTTTCTGTTGTTTACAGTATGATGATGCCTCTGCTGCACCAAGGATCCGACCAGAAAATCGATTTTATTTCTAAATGGCATGAACACTGTAACAGCACTTCTCATATTGCACTATTTCTTCCCTGTTTGCCATTTCTGTCTTACATGCTCCAGGCATGTCACTCTACTAACCGCATTTGTGACTAACACATTTATTATTTAAATGGTGCTCTAATATATTGTTACGAACCACATATAGTACCCATTCATAAATAAGTGGTTATAGATAAATAAATAAAAAATAACATGAGTCCCAGCTGATATCAGGATCCTTCGTTACGTTTGAATCAATTCACTTAAGTGGAAAATAGTTTTACAACTATTTTGATAATCGACAAACATAACCAAACATTCCCTAGTTCCAGCTCCTCACCTTTTCTTTTTGTGTCTTGTCTGATTGTAAACTAAACATATTTGGGTTTTGGAATGTTAGTCAGACAAAACAGGTCATTTTAACAAAGCACCTTGGGTTTGAGGTAATTTAGACATTTTCACTGCCATTTTATAGACGAAGCAATTAATCCATTAGTCATGAAAATAAACTGATTTTAAATTATAATGAAACATTATTATTTTTGCAGCGAGATACTGAAGATTATTTTCCTTCTTTTCAAATAAATATGACTTAATTTGTCTTCTCTGATGTAACTAAAGTTGTCAGGAAATAGGTTAGAAATACTCTTATCAGACTAGTTATCTAATAATTAATCCAGCAGTGTTTTGAAGACATATCAGCATACCCAAATATAATCTCCAGTTCTTGTTACTAAATTCCCCACTTTAAACTGGTTACCCTATAACTCTCCAGAAGCCTGTTGTTAGTGTTAGCACGATGTTAGCTTCAATACCTGCAGAGTTCATTGTTGTGGTCACATGTACTCAAAAGAGACAGTGTGTAAACACGCGCAGATGCAAGCTTTTAGTTTACAGGAGAGCCTGTGTCACAGATTAAAGGGCATGAGATGCTCTGATGATGTAATTGTTTGTGGTCTAAACAAACATGTTTCTCATTGCAAGAAACGGGACAGCTTTATGTCAGTCTATTCGAGGTGACGTTATGCAGGGAGTTAATGAATAACCAGGATGGTATTACATCAGCGTTGGTTGCCCTCCAGTTGCTTTATTTGTGTTTGCCTCTTTCACAGATGTCTGATATGGCTTTATTGAGCCATCATCATGCTTAGCTCATGGTTTTGTAGGGCCTATGCATAAGTCTGCATGGTTTAGTGATTATGGTGATAAAGTCACTATTACAAAGAAGCTTTTTTCACTATCAGTCTTTGTTATCAGCTGTAAAGAGAGTAACAGTAAAGTCTGTTGATGATTTGTTTGACTGTTTTCTAATAAGACAAAGTATCGCACCTGTTTTGTACGGCAGGTTAGACATGAAAATGGCTAGGTTATACTTATCTCATGCTTTTTCTGTGGTGAGGGTTGCTACATGTGTAAACTCTTTATAAATGTGTGATCTATTTACTTAGCATTCATGGTTTTTATGCTTTTGATGATTCACAGCTGGACCTTCCATATGTTTGAGGCACTGTAGGCAAATTCAGATTTTCAAATTCCCCAACAAGAAACGAAAAAACTTTAAAAATGAACCTGTTGATCCGGTCTGTCTGCCTTCAGCCGAGTCGAGGTGTAACTGCATTGCCTCATCTTTAAAGTGCACAACCTTGATCGTCTACATCCTTGGACTATGCGCCCTTGTTTGCACGTGGATTACGTTTTTTATTTTTGGAAAAGCAGAGAGAAGGATGTTGTTTTATAAACGGCTCAGGACAGATGCTAAATGTTTCAGACTAGAGAGGAATCCAGCAGCAGACACTTGTCTCTTAATAACTTCAATGTAGTCATGCAGCTGTGAGAATCTATTTTATAAGTATCACTTTTAGCTCTCTGCCCTCTTGTATCCTCATCCAGCATCAGCACCAGTAGCATCCCATCACCGTCACCCTCCCCGTGCCCCCTGCTCATTCTAACCGGGCTGTTTCTATGGCAACAACAGAATCTGCTCCGGGCCTTTACACACTGACTCTCTGCTTTCTCTCCTCTCGGCTTGTTTTCCTCTGTTTCAGCCTGAGCCTCACAGCAAGCTCCTGGCTGCTGCCTATTTTAGTGCAAGAAGCTTGTTTGTTTTTTCTCTTTATTGTTCCTGATGGGGGAAGAAAGATGGTTTTGCATAAGGGGTCGTTGTTGTTGTTGTTATGCTGAGTAAGCATACTGAGGTTTGTGCTCCCTCTATGTATCATTCATCCTCTTACTTCTCCCCCTTTCCATATTCTGATATTTTCATGTCTCTATCTATCTCTCTGTTTCCCTGATGTTCTCCTATTATTTCCTTCTCTTTATTTCACATTTTTTCCACAAAAACAGGGTCCACTAAGAGCGAGATTACTGTAGCATGATTGTCTAGCGGCGTACAAAGATGCAGAGCGCTAGTCTCTCCCTCACACTACCACCACCACACATGTAAACCTGCACACTCCTCCCCTCCCCGTCCACTGCACAAGAGCAAGAAAGAGAGTGATAGAGGAGGAAGGAGGGATTCAGAGAGAAAAAGTGAGAGAGGCTGGGTGGGTGGTGGGAGAAAGCAGTCACCATTAGACATATGCAGCGTCAGATGTTGTGCTCAGCAGCAAGAGAGAGAAAGATTCACACCCCTGGAAGCTGTATTGTTAGCTGCTCGGCTAAAGGGCTCCGCAACATATAAGGTATGATATAACAGGTGATGGGGCAGGTCGTAATGTAGCATGCAGGGGCTGTTTGTGGTTGAGCAGCGCTAGCGTTGCAGCAAGTCTGAATGTCTCTGCAGAATGCTGTGGTGCACATTGTGGGGAAAGTGAGGGAATGTCACTATGCCAGTATGTGCGGTCACAAAATTGTGCTTAATGTGTTAATGCATAAATCCGCATCCAGTCGTCACTATGACACAGACAGAAGGATTAGATCAGATTAACTGGTTGTATTTGTCTGTGTTGCTTTCTTAAATACAACATAAGCTGCATTATGTTTTGTGCAGAGAACTGTATGTATTACCTTCAGTCTTCATTGACTGACTTCACTATCCTATATTTTATTCAACCACGATGTGTCTTTTATGACTTTGTTTGTGTCTGCATACCCATGCCTTCACTGTCGCTACTTTCCGATACAGCAGCAGTTTGGATGTGTTTACAGCGCAGGCTGCAGTTGCTACTGTCTATCTCGATGGTCTTCCATGTTCTTGAGCTGCTGCTCTTGCACCAGGCAGGTTGCCAAGCAGCAACAGCATGTGTACATCTATGTCCAGGCTTGACAAGCAGTCTATAGGAAATATAGGCTTCAGTGTGGATGACAGAAAAATAATTATTAAAGGAAACGCATTTCATGTTGTCGCATCATCTACTTCACATCCACATCTTAAGTCTGCAAGTTTATGTGTGTTTGAGATTTCTCTTTATATTTCTGTCACT
Source organism: Cottoperca gobio (assembly GCF_900634415.1). Lineage (NCBI taxonomy): Eukaryota > Metazoa > Chordata > Actinopteri > Perciformes > Bovichtidae > Cottoperca > Cottoperca gobio. The sequence continues at coordinate 10,132,438 of NC_041360.1, read as the reverse complement.
GAGCTTCTCCCTTTATGTGTCTCTTTCTTTTCATCTCTTTCCTCCCCGCTCCATCGACACAATTGTCCCCTCCCTTACCTTGAGCTGGCTGAGTTGCTAGGCTGGATAGATTCTCACTAAATAACATCCTTTGCTACCTCCCCCCCCCCCCCCCCCCCCCCCCTCTCTCTCTCCCTCCACGGCAGTAGTGTCAGAACAGAGGTGAAAAGTTTCAGAGCTGCCTGGACGTCTTCCCAAGACACATAAGACACAGTTTCTCCACATCTCCTCTCTCCCAGTCTCAGTTTCCTCGCCCACCTTCTCCCCACTGTTCTGTTGTCGTAGACTTCACATAGACAGATGACACATCATTTTTTGTTTGCTATTTTGACATTTGCCCCTTATCATTTCTCCTCTTTAATTTATGAAGTGTGCACATGTGTTGCAGATATGATTCATTTGACAGTGTGTTTCTTCTATTCAAGTGTTCCAACTTTTGTGTATTTGTACTCTCCCTTTTCAACCTCCATTTAGACTTTGGCGTAAATTAATTAAACACCATTCATTTTTGATGACACTGTGTGCCTGTAGATGAACAAAACAACACGACTGCATTCACATCCTGACCTTCTCACTTGTCGCATGACACCTAGTTGACCAAGGAAATGATCCTCAAGCTGCACGGGGGGGATTGTATTTACATTTTCTCTCGGTTTTTGTAATTGTCATGTAGCCATTGATCTCCCATCCCTGTGTGTGTGTGTGTGTGTGTGTGTGTGTGTGTGTGTGTGTGTGTGTGTGTGTGTGTGTGTGTGTGTGTGTGTGTGTGTGTGTGTGTGTGTCAAGTTAAATGTACAAGCTGTGGTGAGCGTGAGCAGGGAGGATATCAGAGTGATTACTAGTGATAGATAGGAGGAGGCAGTTCATCAAGTTTGTGGATGGCTCTCTGTAACACACACACACACACTCAAATTCACAAACACATTCACACGCACACATACACAGGATGTCACACAGGCTGTTTGCCTGTGTCCAGACCTGCTCTCTGAATTCCCCTGGCTTAATTTATCTCACGCCCTCAGTTTCCTGTTTCATGAGCTACCAAGAGACCCTCGATCAACAACAACCAACCCTCACACACTTATGCAGACATGCACACACACTCACATTTTATTGTTGTGCATGTCTATCTTAAGTCTTTGGCTTTGTGTTTGGATGTGTGATATTCCTTCAGATCTCAGGACTGATGAATCCCAGCGGATGATCCAGTTGGCTTTTAAGCCTTTAAATAACTTTTATATTCATGTTTAGCATTGTGGCTATTTTTATTATTCAAGGTGCTCAAAGTCTGCCAGTAAAAGATGATACAAATGCATAAAAATACAATGTGCACTGTGGTTTGGCTGTAAATACGAAATCAATTCTGTCATTGTTGCTTCATAGCTGTGGGGTTTAAATGATTTTATTTGATGCACTGGCATGAGTGGAGTGAAGCTCAGGACGAGAGGAGATCATGTACTTGATGTCTGATCATCAGCTGTCATCAGCATCTCAAAACTCACAGAATGGCACTGCTGGCCAATGATAGCATTGAAATAAGCCATTGAATGTCATGTGATTATTTTCTAAAATCGTCCTCTTTTTCCTCTTCTTCTCTCTTTGTCTCCTCGTTTTCAGGCACCATGGATCTGTCAGCGCCTGCTCCAGTGGTAGCCCTCCTCCACTGACCTCACCTCCTCCTCATCTCTTCCTTCACCTTTCCCTCTCTCATCTACCCCTCTTCCTCTAAGACCCATCCCGTGCTGTGACCCAGGGTGACCACTCTGCACCTCCTACATCATGGCAGGGGAGAAAGGACCAACTAAGCGAAGTGCCATGGACATCAAACGGCTGGCGAGCCTCATCCAGAGAGGAACGGGCCGTTTGCTGGTGATTGACAGCAGGACGTTTTCTGAATACAATGCGTCGCACGTGCAAGGCGCGGTCAACGTCTGCTGCTCCAAGCTGGTGAAGAGGCGACTGCAGCAGGACAAGGTGTCTGTGACTGAGCTGCTGCAACCTAACGGCAAGGTGAAGGTGAGTTAAAGCTCAGCAGACGTGGCAGTTGATTATTTTTGTGTGGAAGGATGTGATTAGAGAGCCTTTCCTTTTTGTTGCCAGGCTGGATTCCATGTGTCACTTTTAGTTTTTTGCACTAATTAAGCAACCAAGGTACATTGTGTTAATTAGTCAGTCAGTCAGTCAGTCAGTGGGCAAGAATACCAAAATTAGACTAAACTGCTGAAACTCTGAGAGCCGGTCAAAACACACTGCTGTCTTATAATCTTCTCGTGGGGCTGATCATCTGTGTTTAGTGGCCACTAATGTTAACCGTGGCTGTAGTCCGTGTAGCACCGGCAGTCACAGCGGACTGCTGGACCTGTGTAACGGCAGCAACAGAAAGTTTGCAGTTTCCCGGTGCTGTGGCTGAACTCGAGCTAACTGCTAACTCGGCGAAACAGCCTCCTGGTAGCTGTGAGGACGAAGCGAGGTGGTGCAGGGGGTTTTCTCGCTTCTCCCACCTTGAATACAATAAGCAAATTATAAAACTCACTATCGCCTCTAGAGGAACAAGTGGTATTACAAGACTGGACGGTCCGGAGCTAGTCAGCTAGCATGCTGATTTCAGTAGATATCTCTGCAACACATGGACGTCTTTGACACAACGTCAACACTGTTACCTCTTCACATTCTGTTAATACTGTTAGTCAATTGTTTAAATGTTTTAGCTTAGTAGACTTTTGGAAGATTTTCCTGTGACATGCAAATAAAAAACTGGTGACTCTTCTTGCAAATAAAGGTTGGTAATGGAAATTGTCCGTTTACAGTATAGTGCATTTGGACAAGTCAGCATTATCTTGCTTGTTTCGGCAAAAGCAGCAGAATCAGCACGGGAATGCAAAACAGGATTACGCCAGGGACTTCTTTGGCAAAATATCTTTGTTTAAATGTACATAGAGACACAGGAAATATGTTGGTCTACATGTCAACAATTGTTCAGTCTGCTGAAGTGTCCTTGAGCAAGACACTGCCTCCCTAACATCTCCATGGGTTTCTCAGAACATTTCCAACAGCCTTACCCGTGTACCACGGTGCTTTTTAGATTGGCCTCCTCTGTGCTAGTCCAAGCCTGCATCACATCAGTAGGTGCTATATTTGGCAGGCAGGCGTACAGTAGGTTTGTTGCTTATCAGTGGCCCTGAAATCGGATCCTCCCGTTTTCCATGACTTCTTCTCCGAATATGACAGCCTTTTTTCCATGGCCTGTCCACCCGTGGCACGCTGACTACTGTATTTTTAGTCCCTGTGTGAAACTGAAGGAACTCAGAGAGGGGAAACCTAAGCGGGAGGGGGGGAAGTTTGTGTGTTTTATGTGTGGGATGGGTTTTGTGCCCTCATGTACAGTAGTTGGCATGTGCATGTGCATGTGCATGTGCATGTGCATGTGCATGTGCATGTGCATGTGCATGTGCATGTGCATGTGCATGTGCATACATCACCTAACAGTTTTACACGATTGGCAAACACATCAACAAAGCAGTGGAGGTGGCCGATGAGACCCCTCTTCCTGGCTGCACCCACTCTCCAGGTTTTATTTTTAGGTCATCATTTAACTTTTAAGCACGCTACGCCCAACGCAATTAAATGCTAATTCACAGCGGCAAATGACACATAACAGGTGATTGAAATGTTTTTCTTAGGTGTGACACATTGGGTTTGTTTTGTTGTTTTACTTCCTGGTTGCCAGGAATCTGACCTGTAATGCATCTCAGTCTGTTGAACCTACTTATGAATGTGATTTATAATCTATTTTATTTATTTATATTATACTGTATCAGTCCTGGACTTGTAGTGAATAAACTGACTCTGTATTTCCATTTGGGGCACAGTTAGAGAACTTTAATCACCAAAAACATGCCCCACCAAATGGCAAATAATTATAGATTATTGCCTTAGATTATTGCCCCTCTTCTTGTTGGATTGCAGTTCATACTTGCAGGTGATGGACACTCTCCTTATGGTCAGATGGTAAAATGGAGTAGAACTGTGAATTATTGTTGCTTTCTCACGTCAAAAGGTCTTCTGTTCAGCTAATAGCGTCTGTATAATTGGTATATTGGCTGAGAGTCCCCATGCGCCTGCTGCTTCTCACCGACTCACTGTTATACCAATTAGTTTTAATTCAGCTTTATTGCAAGGGCTTCTGGCAGTCAAACCCGCATGCTTTTCTTCTCACTCAAAATGCACCTCTATTAACTGGACAAGGATCTTGTGTAACTCCTCTTTTATTAGTGCATTCTGCCAGCCTGAGTTACATGTACCTGGATACAAAAGATGCTGCTAAGCCTGAAGGCCACACAGGAGATCTTGCATCTCAGAATGTGTGACTCATCCCGACCAAAAGATCTAGTTTTGCTCAGATAATGGTTTTATTTTGGATGGTGATGATGCATGACCTACTGTTGTAGTCAGAGAAAAAAACAAGAACTAAAGAAAAGCTGGAGAGCTGTGAAGTGTGAGAGGTTTTGTTTTTTCTTAAGAGTTTCTAAACTGTCTATGCTGAGTCTATTGGGTCCAACTCTGTGTGGGGCCCAGTGGTTGGCAGGTCTCACACTGTGGCTCCCCGTTGAGCCATGTTTCCTCCTTATTTTTCTCACTTTCAATCTCGTGACAGCACTGTCAGTCTGTCCGTCTCCAACAACCATTGCCTGCAGCTTCCCACCAAAAACCCGTTCCTTCATAATGTATTCCTTTTTCCTCTCCTCTTCCTCTCCCTATCTTGTGTTGCCCCATGGCTGGTTTGTTATTATCCATTCCCCACTCCCAGTAAAGAGGATAAGGCTTGCGATTAATTCTAGGCTGGATAAAGCTGGAACTAGCCGTGTGAGAGAGGAGGGCCCGACGGACCCAGACTCTTTTGTTATTGGCTAAGCATGACATCATCCCTTTTGTGCGGCCACTGGCAGGCCGCGGGCTGGGCACGTGCAGACAGGCTGCGCTGTGTTAAAGCCGGCTCCCAGCTAACCCCACACACACACCATCCTCTCTACCCCCCACATGGCTCTGAGCATCACCAGGAGCCGCCTCAACCAGCCAAGACAGCAAAGGACACCATTGTGGCTCTTTGTTGGGGAAGTGAATGCAGGAAGCGGGAGAGCAGCACTGAGGGTATTCATGGTTGGGCTGCTGCCTCCGCCTCCTCGCTGGCTGCCTCCCGCCTCACATCCCATTGAGCACTAATAGCCTGCATCCCCCAAGGCGCTGCACTCACCCTCTTTCATAGAAGCTCCCAACGCTTCAGTTAACTGTGCTGAATGAACATCCATGACCAGCGCAGCAGCAATCAAAATGGTGTCCTTTTTCTTCTCTCATTCACATCCCATCCCTTCATAACCTCTTTATTATTGCTCTCTATTAATGTAGGGCAGAGAGAGCTGGATACAGTAGGTTAGATGGTGGTGGACCTCTGCTGGGAGAGACGGCACAGGCTTAGTCGGGACTGGGACTTCCTCCTTGTGCCTTTTCTGACAGGCTGGAGGGCAGGCGGCTGGTTTCTTGGCTTAAGCCTGGCTAATCCCTGTTGCAGTGACGGGGACAGCCGGCCGGGCAGGCCTGACAGATGGACCAGAGGTTTTCACTACCAGCAGCCAGCCCGGGGAAGCACCCCTTCCTCCTGTATGTAGGCATGGAGGCCAGGCCTCTGATGAATGGGTGGCAGAGTAGTAGAGCATATACAGCAGCCTTCTCATAGGGACAGACGTTACTCTTCCAAGCTGTCACATGCTGGAATGCGGTATATAATTATAATCACAAGCATGTTTCAAGTCTTAATTTTGTAGTTTTTGTGTGTGTGGACACAAATAGAGCCATACATTTGGCTGTGATTCAGCATGTTTTATGTAAACAAAACAAATCAGCCTGCTCTGCATAGTGACGGTGGATTGTGGTAAAAGCCAGATGTGACCAATCCCAATCAAAAGCCTTTCTGTCTTATTTTGTGCTTCCGCTAACGACATCTAAAAACAATGAGTTGCAGGCATTGTGGTATACAGATTTTAGATTTGGGAAAAAGAGACAATGTGTATCAAATCGGGAAACGATGCTAGAATCAGCAGTACGAAGGAAAAGATTTTATCACTTTTTCCAATAATAAAAAAAGAAAACTTAGCCGTGTTGAATCAATGACACTGATGCAGCTTCAAAACAATTAGGCAATGATTCAACAAGCAGATTGAAAGAAGCATTTTATTTTCTCAAATATAATGAAATAAATAATCATTTTGGTAAATTAACGAGAAAAAACATTATTCTTCAAATGTTATGATTTGCAATGTTTTGTCAGATAGTAAAGTGAATCCTTTCTCTGTGCCGCTGGTTTGATTAAACAAGCAAGTTTAACTGAGCACTAGCTGAGTTAAGCTGTGATGCATGGAACTTTAAACACATTTCTGTTGTTTTACTATATAAACTTAAAGATGAATTGAAAAAAACACATCAACAGATGAATAGACAATGCATATGGTTGTTAGTTGCAGTCATGCTCTTATGGTCTGTGTCTCTCATCAGTTGTATCATGCCACTTATAGAGAATTATCTGCGCTATAGTTTTCTGTAAAGTTCCTCACCTATAATTACACTATGTCTGCAAGTGTTGTGATGCCAACCTATTAGTCATGATAATGAACATTAGCCCAATTATTGTTGTTTAGTATAAGCACTATAGAGAGCGATGGGTCTGTGATCTCGTCTGTGATCGGATTGGCTGAGTCCCCTGCTGCCAAGCACAGGGGGAGACTGCACGTGACCCACTAATGCATTAAGGCAACGAGGAAGATCCCCATCAATTCCACTTATGACACACCATGTGGTGTTTATCTTCCTTGGAAGGCTGTAATGATACATGATGGGAAATGTGTGTATCATTGTAAAGAATCAAGGTCGAGTATTCCTGAGATTGTGTAAAAATAAACTTGCCTGTTATTTTAAGTGTGAGACACAGGGCAAAGACACTGGTAATGTCTTTGGAAACAGTTTCATCATAGAATTGTTCTGGACACAGACAACATTTCAAAATGAAGGATAAAACATGAGGGTGTTCATGTGTCATCTGTTTTGAGAGCAGCAGCAGAACTGAGAACTTAGTTGATGACTCAGTGTGTGGATTGTTTCCCAGATTACCCAGAGGGCAAACTCAGGGAATTTTTTTGTATGTTTCATTCACTTTTTTCCTTTTGCCAAATTCAAACAAAGACGCTGTAGCCGGCGGTGGTTTTTCTACAGAGCCAGAAATGTCATGTGTTTGCTTTGATGAGGTCATGGCATGAATCATCGTTTGCTTTAAAGATCCTACTGTTTGACATAGACACACACTCACATACTGTATGTAGTTTCAGACAGAAGCCACTGCAACACTAAGAAGGAGTAACATTTATGGTAAATTTGATTTTAAGTTCATTGAAGGAAATTAAAGTTGTAGGATATGATTCATAGATAATTTGCGGATATGAAATGAAAATGTCTGTGTGACAGAGAAATTGTCTACTTACTGTAGATGTAAAGGTCTACAGGCAGTGTGTGTGTGTGTGTGTGTGTGTGTGTGTGTGTGTGTGTGTGTGTGTGTGTGTGTGTGTGTGTGTGTGTGTGTGTGTGTGTGTGTGTGTGTGTGCGCGTGTGTGTGTGTTAAAGGTCCTCTGACATTCAGCGGTGTGAGGGTGTGACCAGATCAGGTGACCACATCTCTGAAATGATCAGTGATCTCACACTACACTTGCAAAGAGGCATCAGGGACTTTCAACACCCTGCCACATCTTCACATCCTTGTTTGAAACACATACACACAGTTTAATATTGTACTTTAAGGACTTTCCACCCACAACATTAATTCCCATAACCATTGAACGTAAGTCTATGTAAGTCTTGCAATTAGGGGTCTTTCAATAAAAACAATAACAAAAGACGAAGTAGTAGAAAAGGAGCGTGGGATCATGGGGGTTGTTGTCTTCACCACCATTGCTGTCATTGCAGTCTGCTTCTCCCGGTTAGGATACCTTCATTGTTGATTGTTCAGGAGGTTTCTACTGGGAGCCAAAGTATCTGCAGATGTCTCCTCTTCTCCAAAACAAACAGACCCGGTGATTAAAACTGATAAAAAATAAATAAAAAACATTATGCTAATACTGGACAAAAACCTGAAACTGTTACCCAAACCCATAACTACTTTGTATATGGTCCTCATAATGATAGAAGTACAGGACATTTTTGACACATACACCTACACGAGCATACATGGAAGTGGCAGCTGCCAGAGCCAGTCAATGACATCATCTGGCCCTGAGGGGGTATCTTTACAGCGGAGAGTGGTATATGTCACACTGTGTGTGGCGGAGTCTTTAACTGACAGATCAACTGCTAGCAGAGGTCACTGCCTTTTGCAGCAGCTCCTCTATCAGTATGTAAAGTACTGTATGTAGTATCAGGTGTTGTATGTTTTGTGAGTGTCCAACCATTTAGCCAGTGTGTGGCCACGTTGACTTAATAAACCTTTTTAAAATGTGCCGACAAATCGATCCACAATAATAAATAAAAGAGCGATTTTTACAGTATTTACTACAGTTGATGAATCGGGGGGGGCTGACTCTTGCCATCTTGTGCCCTTGTTAAAAAAGGGTATTTTTTCTCCTGTGCCTAGTCTTAGGCTCCAAACAGCTTAACATTGACAGTGGGGGCTGAAAACACTGTTAGTTGAAGAGAGTTCATACTGTATTTTCTGTGGGACATCCCAGAGAGGACGCACTGAGTGGACCTGGACTGCGCTTCAGGAATGTGGGGCCATTTTTAGACTGTTTGTGCTGATGTTGTGTCACAGGCCAGTTCACACACAAACACACATACTGTCCCACTCAGCATTGACCTTGACAGTGGTCAGTAGCACTGCTGAGGTCAGGGGAAACCATGTTTTACTTTCTTACACAAGCACTTACCGTACACCGGGACTCTGTTTCCACAATTCCAAAGATATCTTTTGTCGCTACTCGTCATCTATGTTTCATGGTGTGTGTGTGTGTGCAGACTGTTTTTACAGAGGAGCATTGACAGTCAGGCCAAGCCTTGACTTGCAGCCTCCTGTCAGACCTTGTTTTTCTTCCACTCCTTTTTATATTTTATAACACAGGGTCAGTAAGAAACATGCAGAGACTTCTGTCTCTTGCCAAACACCTTCATTCTTTCTCTTTTATGCCCAAGTTTTCTCTAACACAAGTGTACAAACTTGTCCGACTGGCTTAGTTCAGCTCTGTGTCTTGCTTCTCTTGCAATCTCCTTCTTTCTTTCTTTCTTTGCTGTCTCTCTCTGCAAATGAAGGGAGAAAAATAACCTCTTCCCTTGTGACCAGTCCTTGTTTCAGGCCTGCTGTGTTGCCAGCCTTCAGATCCCTTAGAGAAAGCTTGGGTGCTGCAGGATTGTAACATTTGATCTGCCGGTCCTCTTCTGCCCCCTCCTCCTCCCTCTTATCCCTCTCTTTACATCTGATCATCCTCTTGCCTCAACCTTTCCTCTGATCAACTAATCATTCCCACTTCTTTATTCATATCCTCCTGGTTTCCCTCCCACTCTGTCTCCACGGCCCCTCCTTCTCCATTCTCTCTGCCAGTGGCATTCCTTGTTTACCTGCAGTGTGCATGCGTCAGAGTGCCTGGGCTAGCACAGTAGTAGTAGCGATGCTGTAGCACTGCAGAGGGATGATATGTACTACTGCTGCAGTCTGACAGCCAGCCCCGCGCTCCCTCGGGTCATTGACCTCTAACACTGCAGCAAACTCTATGCATATCACATACTGAGCTGGAGGTGTAGCTTTAGCCCATCATCTGCAGAAGAATGTAAAGCATGGATGATATTATACTATTTTTAGTAACATTTAATGTTACTAAAGCAACACTTTTAAATGGGATGAGTGGAGGTGTAATTTCATCCTCTTACCTGAAACATTAAATTAATCCTCAGTATGGACTTTTTGAAAAATACAGATGAAATCAGTATTTTAACCGTCTGTTAACTCTGTCCTTTACAGGTGAATTTGAATATTGAACCCCAAGAACCTCACTAAAGTGCAAGAGAGTGAGAGTAGGTATGTCTTCATATTGAGGAAACAAACTAAATGTAGTAAGTGCAGAATTGTTTTCCAGAAGGCATACATAGAAATCACAGTGTACATACAGTACACTGTACAAGTTATGAAATCGTTAAGCAGGGATCACCCACTGCTTGTTTTGCCCTAGAGGTGACATTTTCTGCAAGCCTGTTGTGTGTATGTGTGTGTATTTGTGCTGTGCACGTATGTATAGTTCAAGGCCTATAATCCTCAGGCGTTGAGATCAGGCTCCCAAATTAGATCTAATCCTATTAGGATTATTAGCCAAAATGATCCAGGGTTAGTAAAGATGGAGGGTGTAGAGCATTTAAAACCAAGAAAGAGAGGCATGAAGATGAACATGTAAAAAAGAGAACAAACAAATAAATAAGTGCTATAGGCAGGTATGGAAACATAGGATAAACACTGTATGCATGTACAGTATGTTAATTAATATGACTTTATTGTACTGTCAATTGTAGAAAATAAAGAGAAAAGGCTCCCCAGAGAGACTCAAACCAGGAACATTATGTTTTATGGCCTTAAACTTGCAACTTACTTAAAACTTACATTAACCTCTTTAGGCATCATAGGTTTGTCATTAAAATATCTATTTATTGTTATTGATTCAACAGATCCTGCTTTTCATGCCATTATGTCAGTGTTGGTGCTGAATGCAGGCAAGCAGAGCTAAGTCTGGCTTCACTGAGTTACTTATAACTATACTTCAGGGACTGACCTTGTCCTGTCTAAATCACCTGCATGGCTGTCTGCCCAGGTGCTGAGCCACAGCTGCAGCAGCAGAAACATAATCAGGCACACTCTATGCACACTGTGTAGCTGTGTATACCATGAGCTATCATCACCAGTTTTCAGCCTTTCAGCACACAGAGAGTGAGGAAGGGATGTGTGGCCATGCTTACAGAAAGGGCAGTTTTGCCTGGAAGCTTGCGGCTATTCAATGGCACATTTGAAATGAGGATGTTGCACTGTATGTTAAAGTAAACAAAGAAACGCAGTGGGTTGTCGTGGCTCATCCTCGTCCCCCTCCATCTTCTGCTTCTCCTACGACGCCTGCCTCTTTTTTCTCGCCTCAGTTTTCTCTTCTTCCCTCTTTTTCAATCTTTCTCCATCTCTCCCTGCCCCACTACTCCTCTCCCCCCACCCTCTTCATCCATCCCTTCCGCTCGCGCTCCTTCCTCCTCCCTCTCTCCTCTCCCGTCCAGTGACTGTTCAATGATGCAGTGATTCATAGCTGCAGTGGGTGCTGCCTGATGGTCATGTGACCAAAGCCTGCCTGACAACATGGAGAACAACACAGCCTGGCTGGTGTGTGTGCAGGCACATGCTCACACTCACACATACAAACACACATATATGCACACTCAGGCACAATCTATCACACCGGCACATGCTCATATCCTCACATTTCTCACAATATGATACAAACAGCATCACACTAATTCATTGATGGATGCCCACACCCTTTGCAACGTAGCAAGCTTTTATGATTTTACTGATATTACCTCCTATTACGACAAACAACCCTCTCAGCAGTATCTGCACAGTGTATATTACGATCACAGTTTCACAGTGCAACACTCCGCCTTAATGCATTATTCATAATCCTATACTCTATCTTCATGTTTTACTCTAGCATCACCTGTAGTTCATCCTCTTGCAGTCACTGCCGTCTGTAAAGCCAGTGATAACTGCCGGTGGTGTGTTTGTGAGTTAATTTCCTTTATTTCTGCTCCCGGTATGTATTAAGGTAGCAGAAGGGTCATGTGTTTTTAGGAAACTATCTCAGGATCAGACAGTTGGAGGTTTAAACCCTGCAGCAGCTCATGTGCATTTATTGTCACAGGTCTCCTACCTGTAGTGCGATTTATCAATCTAGATTGTTTTGGTTTCAGTTGCTGAGTGTTGGCAATATCGGCCGTAGAGATGTCTGCCTTCTCTCAAACATATTAGGATCTCGATGGCCCTATTGATGGCCGTATCGCAACTCAACTGCGATGTCTTTTTACATCAATTGTGACCCGGTTACTCATGATAATCCACAGACCTTGTTGTGAGAAGTTTCATGTAGGAACTATTTTCTTTCTACCATATCACAGCTCAGAAGGAAGCGTGCATCTACTCATGGACATGCACCACAAGCCAGAGTGCCGTCTCGTTCCATTTAAGTCAATACAAAGGCAGCCATTTCTGCGGTGGATATCTCCAACACTCAGCAACTCGCATCAAAACAATCTAGACCTAGAATCTGATAAATAGCGTTACACGTAAGAGGAAAACGTATGTATTTTGTGTGTGTGTGTGTGTGTGTGTGTGTGTGTGTGTGTGTGTGTGTGTGTGTGTGTGTGTGTGTGTGTGTGTGTGTGTGTGTGTGTGTGTGTGTGTGTGTGTGTGTGTGTTACGCGATGTTAACAATTCATCCAGGTGGGTGACAACAAAGAGACAAGGGTGCAGGTAGAATCCCAGACCCATTCCGGCTGCCTAATCTCTCCATTCTGACACTCACTTTGATTTGTGAGTGAATCCAAAGCCTGAGAAAACAGTAAAGTAAAGACTGCGAGTAACTTTCAGTCAACTCTTTGGTCTCCTCTGCGTGTTGTTCAAGCAAGTTCAGCTATCTTTTCAACCACAGGTTAACAGGGAAAAAAGCCTTTGATTGGCAGACTTCACTCTTCCTTCCTCGTGGATGCTTAACATACTTTCTGCTATAGCACCGAAAAATAACTCTCCTCTTTTCCTTGTTGTTTATCCTTCGTGCAGGTGGAGCTGGGCAGGAAGCAGGAAGTGGTGGTTTATGACCATAGTTCCAAAGAGGCGGGGCACCTGTCCAAAGACGGCTTCGTGCACATTCTCATGGGGAAGCTGGAGGGCACCTTCCACAAAGTCTCCCTGCTCACTGGTACGCCAGAGTGTGTGGAGTGTGTGATGATGGCTGTGTTTGTTTGTTTTTTATGTGAACAAAAGACATTTCTTTATGTATTACCCACCTTATATTGTAGAGCAGGCAGGTGAGCCTCACCTCTCCACCGCTGCCTGCAGTTGTTTGTCCTTCCACAGTTTGGTCAGCAGATGTCACTGATGAGCAGAAGAAGTGTTCATTTCCGCACATTGTACTAGTTGTTGATCATTTCTTAACTGGCAGTAATCACAGTTTCACAGGTTCACAGGTATGTGTGGATTTAGAAAGAAAAGGAGGAAGTATAAAAGCCTGGATACAAAGCCTCTCTGATGACTCTTTGATGTTTAAGCTTTCCCTGGAGTCGTTCTGTTACCCAGCATCACTGAAATAAAGCTGAAGCTTAACTTCAATCCTCTGGCCTTATTTACCACAGTTATTATCCTGTCATAGTGTCCACTAAGCACACTAAGACTTATAATTGAGCCCCGGCAAGACTGTTAATAGCCTCGTTGAGTTAATAACCTCTCGATTGCGGTGGCTGCAGCTTTTTAAAGGGACAACATTACGCACACATCCACCAGCAGAGGCTTATGAGTCCGTCCCAAATGTGTCAGCGCAGAATGGGGAGCGTAATCTGCCTCACTCAGGATTGGAAATGAGACGGCAGAGGCATGCTGCTCGGGCAAATCTCTGCTCTCTTCTCCACATCCCACATCCCCATTCTTCTCCTCCTCTCAGTGCTCTGCCTCCGCTGGGAGATTAACGCTTTTTCATGAGTCATTCATAGATGTCGAGGATTGCCTCAAAGCACCCGGGCTCCACAATTAGTCACAGAGATGTACTGAGCACATGCTTAGGCTGGGCACACCCGCACACACGACCATGTTCGATATCACACACACTCGCTGATTGTCTCCGAAAGCCAGGATTTTCCTCCTCAGCTTTTTTGATCAGACATCATACCCTTCTTAATGAAAGACCATTGTCAGCGATTCCCTCCTCTTCCGCAGCTCCCTCTCACTACATTTCATCAGGAGAAAAAAAAAGAAAATCACACTTCTTCCTTTTCTGTCCCCGCTTTCTGCTGTTTCCACGACAACAGTTGCAGAGAATATTCCTCAGAAGGACTCAGCCAATGGCATTGGCTGTTGTTTGGGTGGTTGTATTATTGGGGTCAGTGGAGCTAGCAGCCTGCGTATGTGATAACTTGATGTTTATGTGTGTATGCGTGTATGTGGATGGGCAGATGGAGCGAGCGTTGTATGTACTCGTATGCACGCTTGCATGCATGCATTTGTGCATGATGACATGCACAGGAGTGCTGCAGGGTGTGTTTGTGTGTCAAAGGAAGTTAACGAGAGACATGTCGTGAAAGACAGGGAAGGTCAATGGTTACCAGAGAATTTTGAACAATAAATCATTTTAATTTTACGAGACATGATGCGAATTAGGAAATATTCAGTTTCAGTTCTTTGTACTGTCTTTTTCAATCAACAAAAGCAAAGAGCCTCTGGTCTAAAAGGGTGTATCGCTTTCTATTTGGGCTACAAAGAATGTGTGAACTCATCTTCAGAGGTACAAAGTGTGTGAACAAACTGGGTTCTTCACACACCAGCCTCCTCAAGCATGCAAGGATTTAATTTTTTTGCTTTTTACTGCTGAAGCAATAATCGATCTACAGATATGTATGGGTTATCAAGAGCTATAGCAACCAAGGGCTATAGCAAATCTTTGCAGCCGTGTTTCACTATTTTATAACATTTATAGGCAAAATGATAGATACATGAATTGATGATACAAGTTATCATTAGTTGGAGCCCTTCTTTTTTCCTACCTTCTTTTTTCTCTATCTTTCCTGGCTTTGATTGGCTTTACTCCCCCTCTCACATTCTTAAAGATTCAAGGTAGTTTAAAATTGCAAAACAGTAATCCTCCTCTCTCTCTTCCCTTCATTCCCTGGCCTCCCCCATACCTCGATCCTTTCCACATCTCCCCTGTCCCTGTACTGAACCTCAGATTTATGACTCTAATAATTCCTGCGATGACTTCATATCTGACTGACTTATTTTCAGCCTCACGTGTGCAGCGGACCACACAGGCACACGTACAGTACACAGCGTAACAAATCAAGTCAGGGGTAATAGGGGATAGGAATGAGGGTCAGATAGAGAGATGAAAAGAAAAGAATCCATAAATGGGATGGACAGGGTGAATAAAATAATAATTACTGAGCTTGCTGTCTGGGGGATGAGGATTTTCCGTCTTAACTGTTACTTATGCAGAAGCTTACAAAAGGGAGATAAGGGCATAGTCTTGCAGAGGCGCACGTCTCTAAAGTGGTTTCATGTTTTTTAAGTTTAAAGCTACATTTTAATGACTTAAACTGTCCATAAACTAGGGGAATTCATTGCAGGAAAGATGACAGATAATCTGCTTGAATTACATGTTACACAACCTAAGTGCGTGTACTGGGAACATATTGATCGAAAAACAATCAGTGTCTCCTCTTAGGTTTCTCTCCATTCACCAAATAATCAATAACTCAGGCTCAGAGAGCACACCACTTCCTACATGTGCATGATGTCATGGAGCAAGCCATGTCCCAATAGGGCCATTGTTTTTGTGAATGAGACAAGTAATTTGGGCAGCGAATGACTCTCACCCAGTGTTTAGTTTGAAATATATATATTCACGCAGGATGTGGTGGCGGTGGCAGTTGGAAAATGTTTACGTGTGCTCGTGCATGTGAATGCTTGTGTTCGTATGTTTGCGTTATTACTTCATAGACTTTGTGCGAGTGTTTGTGAGAAACATGTCTCTCTGAGGACAGCAGTATTTTTACCACAGCAATGATCTCACCCAGTTGGAGCTCAGGCTGATGTGTCTTGCCTTTTTCAGAGTTCTGACTTTGTGTGTGTGTGTGTGTGTGTGTGTGTGTGTGTGTGTGTGTGTGTGTGTGTGTGTGTGTGTGTGTGTGTGTGTGTGTGTGTGTGTGTGTGTGTGTGTGTGTGTGTGTGTGTGTGTGTGTGTGTGTGTGTGTGTGTGTGTGTGTGTGTGTGTTTTAGTGTAGAAGAGAACATTGCTTGGCTGGAGCCAGCTGCCTCCCCAGTGGGTCTAAAGTTTGCGTGTTTCCCACCAATCTGCAGCACACAGCCAAAGCAAAGACAACACTGCCTGCTAGTGTGTAGCTAGGTGGCGTGTTAGCTGATGCCAACTGCATAGTTGTGTCATGCGTCACATCGGCTCTGATGACAGGATGAAATGTTTTGATGGTGGCATCTGAACCTCGTGTTCCAGTTTTAGCAGAAGAGGCTGCAGAGACAGAATAGAAAGAGAATAATTATCCAAAAAGTAAAAGAGAGAGAGAGAGAGAGAAAGTGTGGAATTTGCACTAATGTTCTGCAGATGAAAAGAGTTGGATAATGGTTTCAAAAGGTGGGGAGGTGGTGATAAAAATGACAATGCGATTTATTCATCGCACACACGTTTTGTTGGAAACAGGAAATGGGTTCCATAGGAAAATAGAACAAATGCAAAAAAAAGATTATAAAAGGGGTTGACAGGAAACGCAGCGTTAGGTCATGACAGCGGGAAAGAAGGTGTAGGGACAGGGATGCAGGTTTACAGGTGTGTATTTCATCCATCTAGTGTGTGTCTGTGTCTGTGTGTGTGTGTGTGTGTGTGTGTGTGTGTGTGTCTGTGTCTGTGTGTGTGTGTGGAGTTTACAGATGTGCAAAACTGCTCCTAATCTTCCCTAGCGCCATCTGCCAGTGTTTTTCGCAGGATTACTAAAGCGTCACACGACTGGGTCAAAGGGAGAGAGCGAGAAAGGAGAGGAAAGGGAAAAGAGATGGAGATGAGGGATGCGGCATGTGCTGAACGTGTCTGGATTCTCTACACTGGGGAGACTTGGAGGGCAGCGCGTACGTGTCATCTGAGCTCTGACTTAATTTACTGGTCCTCAATTACAATTGATTCTGAGCACTAAAATGATCAGTTATTCAACAGAACACTTTTGAAAAAGGATTAATCGTTAAGGTCTTTTATCAGAGAAAAATGGCAAACATTTCTCTGGTTCCAAACTCCCACATGTGACGATTTCTTCCTTTCCTCTGTCTATTTCCTCATACTTATAGACTAAATAATTAATCAATAGAATCACGCAAATCTACAGATTAAGTGATAATGAATATGATTGATAGTTGCAGAACAAGCGGTTCACCAGTCAAAGTGACATGTCTACAAGATGTAATCCACACAGGTAGGTGTGTAGATGTGACTTCAGATAAACAGGCTGGGGTGACATCTGAGCTGTGGCAAGTTCCATGCTACGTACTAATCAGTCTAGCCAAGTTATGAATGCGTAGTAGACGTCACTAATTGACTAATTTTTTAAGTAAAAAAAAGAAAGTCTAAATTCTCTGATTCCAGCTTCTTAAATGTGAATATGTTCTGTATTTTTACTCCTCTATGACACAACCGTTGAGTTGTGGACAAAACAAGACATTTACGGACGTCATCTGACATTTTTCAGATCAAACAATAATCGAGAAAATAGTCGTCAGATTATTCAACAATGAAAATAATCATTAGTTGCAGTCCTAACGTGTAGTGCTTACACACTCAAAAATGACACAATAACGCAAGATTTAGTCTACTTGCAAACAAAATTCACTTAATTAGTACTGTATGCTGCTAAAATGTTCCTACATGCTCACATCTGGGAAACACTATCACATTTTGTGGACGGTGGTGAAACAGGAAACAAAACATAAAGTATTAAATATGTGTGATTATTTATACATGGTACATTCTGTAGTATTAATACTTGCACGTAATATGTAACTGGGACGCAGTTCGGGTTTTTACAGGTTAGCATGCTGACTCCCACGCTGTCAGCCTGCCAGCTCAATGCGAAAGCACACAGGACGAGACATGGCGATGACATACTGATGAGAGGTATTAGGAGATGAAAGGTGCCTCTCGCTCATTTTCTTTCGCTCGCTCTCTCTTTCCCTCGCACACACTAAAAAACACAAACACACACAGGAGCTGCTGTGTACCCAGGGGCTTTGATGAAATCAGGTTAGGGTGTGACTGCACCGACAGAGGTACAAAGGTCAATTCAGTTATGTGTCATTCTTCTGTGCTGTTATACAATGGGGCGGCGGCCCGTGCGTGTGTGCGTGTGTGTCTTAAGTGTGTGTGTGTGCATCAGAGAGAAGCTGAAGAAGTGAGGTAATCGTGGGAGGCCGAATCTCACAATGCAACCGTTCACAGAGACATTCCAATGAGCTACATAAGGAGGTCTGTTTGTGTCAGTGTGTACGTGTGTTTTTGTGCGTCTGCGTGCATGTCTGCATGAATATGTGCATATGAAGTAGAGCGTGATCGCGCAATGTTTGAAAGTGCACATGTGAGAAAAAGCAAAAGACAAAACAGAAGGAGGAGAGCCGTTGAGGAGATGAGGTAATACTCCTCATTTCATCCTGAATGTGTGTGTGTCTTCACGTAGGTCCAGTGTGTGTGTGTGTGTGTGTGTGTGTGTGTGTATGTGGGTGCAAGTGGGACCATTGGCTACATTTTGTGTGTGTGTGGAGAGCTTATTCAGTGAGACAGGCCGTCATGTTGACCCGTGCTGTGTTCGTCAGCCTCCTCAGAGCTGAAGGTCTCGCTTTATGGTTTCTTCTTCTCCTCCTTCTGGAGCCCAGCAGGAAGTCTCCACATCCTCTGAGCCACACACAGGATTGCGGGATTCTTCCGAAAGACACAGAACACAAATTTTTTATGTGTTTAGAAAACTGCTAAATGCTTAAATGTTTTTACACAGACTCTTTATTCGCTGCCAACAGCGCCACCTTTAGGGCGAGACAGGAACATAAGTTGCCGTAGATACCTGTGTGATGGAGATAAGGTTGACATGATCAATGAGCGACACATCTCCGGGTGCCTCTGGGTGTGTTGTGATTGGCCACAGTGCAGGTCAGAAAGGTTGCACGTTAATTGTTGTTGCGTGCCTGAGGTCCATGTTCTCCCTTCCTCCATCCTTCGTCTTTCCTCTCTACACCTTCTCCGTCATCCCCCTTTCTTAACCTCTTAACCTGTCCTCTCTGCACCTCTTTGCCCCTTTCTCCTCCCCCTCCCTCTCCATTACCGGGAGCTCCAGCAGATCAATGATTTCATTGAGAAGGAGCCAGTGGTGCCATTAGGAGGTGAGCTCACCTTCCCCGGGGGGAGCTGACACGTTATTCTCAATGACCTCGCCTTCCTCTCCATCCCTCCTTCAGCCCCTTTACCGTCCCCCTTCTTTCTTCCTCTCTTTCCCCCTGCTCCTCCTTCTCCCTCTCTCCTCTCTTCTGTTTCACGGTGCTGAGAACAGAGCTCTATTTTTAGTTCCAGACTCCTGCGGTCGTCACATCTGGCGCCAGTGGCCTCGCTGCTCTCACCCTGGCCTGTAGATACACAAACACACAAGGACACACACACACCGGCCCCACCCCAGCTTGCACCAAGGGAGCAGAAAGGTCAAAGAAAATGGCCTACAAAAATATCTATGACATCACCTCCCTCCTCTGAAAAGTGTTTAATACTTTGAGAAGCCTTGGAGGTGCACGGTGGCATAATGCTCTGTATTCTGCAAACAGTCACTCAGCAGGTATGTAATGAGCTCCTTTTTTTTCCTTACACTTAACTAGCAAAAACTGCTGCAAGCCAGCTAATTCATGCACATATGGACAGGCTCACACACATAATATGGTAACAAGGCCCAGAGGAGGCTTGTGTCGAGTTCAGTTTTATGTAACAATGTACTGTTACATTGTCTGTCTCATTGGCCTCACATGATGACCTTGATGTAATTTTCTCCTTCTTTCACTCAAAACCGGAGAACAAAAACAGGACAGCGTGTGTGTGTGTGTGTGTGTGTGTGTGTGTGTGTGTGTGTGTGTGTGAGAGCGTTTCTGTATGCACAGTGGGATGCGTGCTTGTTCATGCGTCCGTGTGTGTGTGTGTGGGTGTGTTTATGTGAACCATTGCCAAATGTTTCCACCATGACGTGATCTCACTGCTCTGCTTGCCTGCTGCTCCTCTTCCCCTTCTCCTTCATCACTCAGAGTCTCTTGCTGACTCGGAGGGGCCACACACAGACACACGTACACACACACACAAACAAACACAATGCACACAGTCAATGAAACACAGTCATACGTATATAATCTAGCATGCAAAGAAGAGAATGACATTTTCTCCCAGATGCACGCATAAGAGATATGCATACATTCCAGGCAGTGCAGATGAAGATTAGAATTTAAGACGTCAGTGCAGACACACACACACACACACACAATACTTAAGCTTAGATGTGCTTAACAGAAAAGTGACTAACATTTCTGTTTATGTCTTACTGTATTGTATGCATACAAAATGAACAATGTGTACTTTTATGTCCTCAAACTCACAAGATCAGTGTATAATTTCACCATAACTCAAATTATCTTAATTTGCAATTCACATACACAGAAAAAAAGTCCCTGTAAATGACTCTTTTGCATAATGTCACAATTAAGTTAATAAAGTCACTAAATAACTGTAAAATAAGATTTTACACAGTTGGAAAGATTAGATGCTTGAGTTTGTTTCATGATACAAGCAAAAAGCTGTAAAGCATGACTGAAATAACAAAAATTAACCAATCAGTGTAGCTCTTATACAGAGAATTACATAGGACATGCATAATAACCTTTGCTTTCTTTACTTACAAGATGCAGTTTGCCTGTTTTATACTAAGTATGATAACCGCTGTGGGACAGTGCTTGTACGACAGTGCCCTAAATACTTCTGCCATACTTGTTTAAGCTGCTTTGTGTATACAGTCCATTCACAGTGCATACCTTCGAGCCCCTGCTGCATTTAAAATCTATCTGCAAGCCTTTTGAACGTCCCAACCCGCCCCTGTCATGCATTCATCGAGCATGGAATAAAAATAGTTTGTTTAAACTGTTACCTAGGTAGTGTCAACACATCAGGTCAACAGGAGCTGAAGTTGAACAGCGTGCTAACCCAAGCCCGGTTTCTCCGCACTATACGCCCCTATCAGCACCTCATAACTCGAACCTCACCATGAATGTGGGCCAAGTGCTTCCGTAGTTCAGTTGCTGCGCCATCAGTTTACCACTGCAGCACTTATCCCGATGACTCTGACACACATGTGGAGTGGAAATTTCCAAGGGCAGAAGAAACGGGAAAGGAGTAGCTAAAAGAGATGCTAGTTTATCCTACCCAGAGCTGGCCTACATTCTCCAGATTCCCTTCGTGCTTGGACTGCCCACTGCCCCTCCTGTCATAGCGTCATTCCCTGGAACAATGGTGGATTCCTGTTTATCACCGTGCCGTCTTGATGCTTTGAAGCTCTTGCACTTTATCTCTGGCATACCGCAGTGCTGCTTCCGTATTTACCTAATTGGTTGCCATGTCTTCTTTTTTCCCTGTTAATCAGATTTAGTCTGCTCCTTCGCCATGTGGATGATATTCTATTACTTGGCAGCCTTATGAAGTGGACTACTGTATGAGAAAATCTATTTTAATGTGCAGTTTGCTAATAATTTTCCAAAAAAAGACAGGGGGATTTTGTTCTCTAGGCTCATTGGCATTGAGCAGACTAGTTTCCTGTAGCAGAGCAGAGAGTTTAAATCCCTCAGCGGTTTAACACTTCTCCTGGTATGTACACAGACTTGTAACGAAGGTCTTATTACCGTAAATTCATGCTGACCACACACAAACTTTTGGGCTGAACTTTTGAGTCTGCTGCTGCTTCCTGATAAAAGCGGGAGATTTTCCATCACCACAGCAACAGGCTAATTTTGGAGTTCCAGGCGTTCCAGCCCACGGCCCAAGATTGAGGAATGCAGCCGTTTGTGATCATTCCCGGTCCTCCTCATATCTTCCCCTTCAAACACACTAACAGAATCACATACACACACATGCATAGATGAAGGCAGTCTACAGAGAGGCCACTTCCTTTTTTGTGGTGTAACTATTTCCTGTTTCTGATAACGTGACATCAGGGCTCCCCGGGGTGAAAGAGGGAGACGCCTAAGGAGCTCAGCATGTTTGTATACAAATGTGTGTCGCTTGTGTATTTGTACTTTAACAGTGATTTAGGAGGAAAAAAAAGTCCAGAAGTCCCACCATCCGCTTTAAAAATAAGTTTAAAAGCACCATAAAGGCGTTGGCAGGGCGCACACAGAAACAGCTTGCCTAGTTCCTCTCACGGCATCGCGTCATTCCTTCTCTATTGTTCTTCTGTAGCTGGTGGAGTGATGTCACTGCAGCATTGTGGATGTGACACAATCACACACACACAGTCTCCAGGGCCTGTAATGGCAGGAAAGCCAACCCTGACCGCGGGTGTTGCGATAGCCGCTGTCACCATGATGTCCTGTACGCCCAAATACAGTCTGCAGGCTGTAACGCCTTACTTCTGCTGAACATCTTTGTGTAAGATGGCACTGCTAAATCACTAAACGTTCAGTAATGTGTTAGCTTTCTTGAAATTAATTCTATTTTTATGTATACCATATTTCTTCCAAAAACCTTTATTTGGTATGAGTATATGAGTTGATTTATTTAAATTGTATCTCACTGGAACATCAGCAGAAATATTTAATTAGAATTTCTGTCTGGGAAATAATTATTTTTAAATCACACAGAAAACACTGATATGTATTTGAGGTCAGTGGAAAAACTGGGACTCACATTTCATCATACTGTGTGTGCTGATGAGATAATAGGAGGTGTTGTGTAAAGGAATATTGGAGTGGGGTGGGGGGGGGTGCATACCAGTCAGTGACAAACAATCTGGATATAGAGAAACACCCTGGTGCAGTCTGAGACTGTCTGAGCTAATTATGAGGCAGGTAGACGCTGGCAGGCACTGTGTGTGTGTGTGTGTGTGTGTGTGTGTGTGTGTGTGTGTGTGTGTGTGTGTGTGTGTGTGTGTGTGTGTGTGTGTGTGTGTGTGTGTGTGTGTGTGTGTGTGTGTGTGTGTGTGTGTGCGTGTGTGAGAGGCCCAGATGGCTTGGCTTCCAGCTCTGGTGTCAGGAAAGTGTGTCTGTCAGCCTGCCTGTTGCACTGATAGGAGCTATATGATAGGAGAACACTGAACTGATCTGAGACCTGCCTGTCAGTCTGCATGTAGCAGCGGTACAAACTCATTAAAAACAAAGTGATCCGCTGTCAGCTCCTCTCTGTTGGAGCGCCGCAGTTATTACACTGCTACCACATGTGGTGTGTGTGTGTTAGACATGCACAAGACAGTAAGAGAAAGAAAGAGAGAGAACTGTGAGTGTGTTTTCAATGTGTTATTGCCTTCAAGTGCTGCAAGGAAACCCTGTGCATCCCGGCTCAGACCATTAGCATTTAGAATGAAATATCCATCCGTTATGCTCAAGTGATCCTGTGTAGACAAACTCACCTCTGGGGAAATTAGACGAAAGCAGTGTGCACACACACACACACATTCTTTATCTTTCCATTCCTGCAGACTAATGTGCATCGTTCCTGCTCATATTTACCCTTTATGTTCAATCACACACACACACACACGCACACATTACATTACTCGTCTATATACAACCTCAGAAAACAGCTGTGAGCCGTCTCACTCTTGGCTAAAATTAACATTCACTTTATACACACACACTTTTACACTAAGTAAAAGCAAGGCTTTACATGCAACGAACATACTGTAAGCACATGCCTGCGGTGGCCAGCAGCATTTCACTTTGAGGCTTAACAGCCCCCCTTTTTCTCCATGCACACACACCACTGAACATCTCCAACTGGGATTTTTGAGTAGTTCATCTGGTTTATGAGGACGCGTCTGGTCCTGAAAGCCCCCCTTGGTGCGTTTGATATCTTACCCTCTTCTCTTTCTTTGTGTGTGCGTATGTCTTTGTATATGCACTTGCCTGAGTGTATATATCTGTGTGTGCAAACTCATTTCTTGCCAGTGAGATAGATTTACTGCTGCAGTAGCCCCGGGTGCTGAGCTCCTCCAGGGGGTTAAGTTGTTTGGAGGGCAGGGGGTCTTCTGCATGACTGATGCGTGCAGGCCTCCCTCCAGGCTGCAAAGATAGAGATGAAACTAGCGCATGCATGAGCTCTTTACATCTAAGAAGCACTTCCTACCATCTTCCTCTTCAACCTTTCTTCTTGACGTCATCGGCTCACGGTATCTGTCTGAAAATGAGGAAGGGAAGGAGTTCTAATAAATATCCAATATCTAAAACCAATACTTTTTTTGGCTCCTTAGTTTAAGGAATATGTTAAATAAAAATATTTGGCTAAATACAATATTATCTTGAATAAGAAAAGTTTCCCGATTTAGATTAAGAAATACCAAATTGAAGAATAAATTAACTAGGCTTTTGATTGCTTTTTAAAACACATAAACACACACACACACACACACACACACACACACACACACATTCCCTGCACCACGTGTCCCCTTGCAATATGACTACATCATTTCAGCTACCATCTCCCTATGGATTCAAACACCCCCCAATTTCTTCCAGCACCCCCAGCTACCTAATCTCCCCCTTCTCTCCTCCCTCAACTCCCCCACCCTCAATTGCTCCATCTCTCCATCTATCCTCCCCTCTCCCTCCCCTGGTGACTACCTCACCCCCCAGGCATGGCAGCTGTGTTCTCCTGTAGGCATTACATCACTGCAAGAGCAGCCTTGTTACTGATCCCCTGACAACCAGCACGATCAACACACACACACACACACACACACACACACACACACACACACACACACACACACTTATGCACATATGTTTGTATTTACGCATGTTGGAGAAAATAACTGTCTTCCCGTCCCGTCTAACCCTTGCAGCAATGTCCTCTCTTGTCTTCCTCTCACCTTGTTCTGTTCATCCTCTTCACACATGAACGCAACACATGGGTGTACACACACACACACAAACGCAAAGTTGAACTTACACACAAATTAACTCATCACCCTAACCTGCCCTATCCGGAGAATGACGTCTTTTTTTCCCGTGATATCCTGACAGATGATCTGAAGTGTCGGATGGCGCTCCTGTCGCTGCCTGTCTCATCGGGGAGGGAAGGGGATACTGACAAAATATATTAAATGAAAGTATTTTATTTATATTATGGTGTTAATACAAATGCATTTTTTTATGCATAGAATATAAATCTAGAAAGCCTTTTTAGGAATTATTGTTTGCATTTGTCATTTTAGACTTTGATGATTCGTGAAAATTAGGCTCAGTTTCACCAGATCAATCACTGACTTCATTTGTATCCAAACTGCAATTAGTTTTACAATGTGCAGCACTAAAACAGAAACACGAGATAGATATGAACACAAAGCACGTACAAAGTAGAATGGGTCCACAAGTTAAAACAACTCAAAACTCAAAGCAAGGGGAATTCCTATTCCAGAACAGAAAGAAAAGTGCACTATGGAGAGGAAAATTACATTAACGTCGGGACTTAAATATATAGACGATAAATATAAAAGGATGCCAGTTACATTCAAGCCCTTGCCACACGATTACACACAATACTGATTAAGCCTGATTATGTCAACCGGCCAGAGCTAAAGGGAGCAGGAAGGAGGGAGAGACCATAGGGACGGAGCTGCAGATAGGAGTATGGCGGAAGCTATCGCGGAAAATGTGTCCAAGAAACATTTCTGCAGTGGATGCTCCGATAAAAAAAGAGAACTAAAAAGGATTAAAGTTTTTAAAAAACGAAAGCAATTGACGGCGAGGAAAAACACGGATCTTGGCCCTTTTCTTGAAGAGAGCGCACCTGGGGGTGGGGGAGAGCTCACCTTCAGGCATACGTCATAAGTACGCGTTGACAGTTGATGTAATTACCGTCGCTGCCAGAGGGGGAGACAAAAGTTCTGCACTGCAGGTTTAAGTTCATAATGTACAAAACCTATATTGAGTAAATGTTAAGTATACTGAGTGAGGGCAGGCAAACTGTACAAGTGTTTAGAGTAAAGACAACGGATCAGAGAGAAGATAGAAAGCAACTTCCAGGTCGCACCTGTCATTACTTCAGTACATGATATATTTGTATACATACTCTAGATTAGTCAGGTGCAGATAACATATCTAACATCGAACAGTCTTAACACATATTGCGTGTACATCCATTACTGTTTGCACCATTCAAAACACAACTTGTGGCTTCCAGGGGAGAGTCTACGCCATGTTGTATTCTGGCCTTCTAGGCCCCTTTGGCCTTTACACACATTGTCTTTCCGTCTTACAGCGCTATCTTATACTCATCTCCACTTCTCTCCCGCTGTCTGTTTTGGCTGGTCTCTGTGTAAACTGTGCGTTGTCCCAGTAACTAGCCCTCTACCATAAAAGCACGCTCTAAATCAAAGAGATGTCAGTGGAGGGGGGGTGGGGGGTGTCCGGAGTGACCATCCTACCTATTTCTGTCGCAGCAGGGCACACATGTGCAGTCAATAAAAAAGGCCTGGATGTCATTTATAGCGTCTTGGCTGTAATCCTCTAATTAACACGCCTACTATTCTGAGCCTTGTTACCCTGCTGAGGACTGGAAGAGGAGGAGGAGATGGGTGTAAAGAAAGTGAGGGCATCGTGTTTGCTTTAGGAACTCAAAAGATCTTTAGCATTACTTTGGTCCTTTAAACACCAGCGGCTGCTTTGTGTTGTTGCTGTTGGCTTCCACCACTGTGCTTGCGCAGGTGTTGTGTGTTTTAAAGCTGTTTTTACGGCTTCGATCCACACAGACAGAACAACCAAATTTGAGGTGTGGATTCAAACTGGGGTGATGATCGGTGTGTTTGAAGTGTAGTGACACTAGTTGACCACTGTGGAGTGCAACACTGGCTCCAACAAGCTGCAGATGACTAACAGTCTGTGTGTCCATTTCTTGGTTCGACATCCTCCCTAAACCAATGTCTGCATTTTTCACAAAGCTCATCATCACCAAGTGACCTATTTCTTCTCCCGCTCCGTCTCTCGGTGACCCGCTGTTGAACATAGGGTGACGTAAGGCTGTTCTCACCCTTCTGTGATCATTCAGGGGTTTGCAGTGATGAGATGAAGTCAGCCAGTAAGCATGCAGCTGGCCCCCTAACTAGACATCTTGTATAAGCTTATTTGCTTATTTTTTGCGCGTCTCACTGTGGGGATGACTTAATGCACTTGAAGCCCATCTGACCCGGTTTGAATGTAATCAGAGACTGAACAGACGGTCAGAAAGGACATCTGACTGACACTCTCATGGCAGGTGCTGTCTTAAAGAATCTATGCTATGTACTACCAGCAAGAAGTTGAATTACCTAAAATGGCAGCTAGAAAGAACCGCTATGTTAAATTGATCAGTTATACAAACCAATGTTAACGTTTTTGTATTTAAAATAGCTGTATTTGCATGATAATTAGTTAAGTTTCAGTTAACATTCAGTCTTCTCCAGCGGGTGTGTTAAATCCTGTGCTTCTTTGTTTCCATAACTGGACTTGTGGCCTACATGTTTATCATTCCATAGTAAAGTACCAGAAGTCTGTGGCCTGTCAAATGGGATGATGGATGCCGACCACAAGCTTGTTTGGTCTTCTCATCACCTCTTGTCTTCCCGTCCTCTTTTGTCTGCTTTTCTTACTCCTCTCTCCTCCACAGCTTCACTTTCTCCCTGCTCTCCTCTCCTTTCATCCCCAAACATGAGAACACAGTGTCCAAAGACAGGCACGTTAGACATGAACCAGCGCAGGAAACATGGTGAAGTCACACACATTCCCTCACCTTCAGAGACAAATCAGCGTTCAACACACTGACAGTCCTAATCCCCACTCTGCAGTAAGTGTAATGTGCTTCGAAGCTACAGTACATTTAAGGCAATCAACCTAATGTAGGTATTCAGCCTCTTCTTACTGTTAAAGCTTTATTAAAGGTGCATAATCTTGTTCGGTATTTAATATTAATTGAATATGAAAATCTGAATATGAAAAGCATACATTTGCACCTCATTTTATTATTGATTTGTCAAGTTTACAAACCCTCAACAAGAAGCATATTGTCATGCACATCAACACAAGCATTTCCCTTTCTTCCCTGTAGTCAACAACACGGATACTATGTCGTAGCAGTGTGTATATGCTAAACAGCCTTATAGCCTCCATCCAGCTAGGCCCCTGAGGTGGCTGCATATTTGTTGGGTGAGTAAGGAATGTGGTTACATGCCTTACACATTAGCTATGACAGAGCGCTGGCTCCACAGGAGGGGGAGGGTGTAAGGGAGGTAGCAGAGGAGAAGGAAGAGGAGGGGGAAGAGGAGGGAAGGAGGGTAGAGTCTGAGCTCACGGCAAGTGAGCTCATTCACCCCCAGAGCTCGAGGAGAGAGTGCAGCTCTGTCGTCATCCTCCTTGCTGAGAGAGCGAGAGAGCGAGAGAGAGAGAGAGAGAGAGAGAGAGAGAGACAGAGAGAGAGCAGAGAGAGACAGAGAGAGAGAGAGAGAGAGAGAGAGAGAGAGAGAGAGAGAGAGAGAGAGAGAGAGAGAGAGAGAGAGAGAGAGAGAGAGAGAGGAGGAGTATAAGCCAGCGAATGAGAGACAGGGAGAGTGGAGCAGCACAACAATAGTGGGCTGCTCTTCTGGCTGTGGACTCACAGAGACAGAGAGAGCGCTCAGAGAGACACACAGACGCTATGTAAACCAGCTGCAGGCACATTACAGCTGGCTTATACGTACAGACAATACAGACTACTCACTTTTGTTTTTCCTCTTGCTCTCTATGCGGCGTCCATTCTTCACAAAACCACAGAATAGCTGAATTTTGACGCATTTTAGGAATTTTTGTGGTCACTGCATGGAATTTTGGCCATACAGTAGGTGGACTTGAGGAGCGTGTCCACAGACATTTTGGACTGTTTTTTTGTTGTCTGTTCTCAGAGGGTCACCACCTGGACACTGGAACAGCTGACTTGACCAGAGTGGACTTGAGCACTAGAAGGAGTTTTGACTACTTAGGATTCTTTCACTCAGACTGTGGGCTCCCCTCAATCAGCCCTCTAAGGGGAACACTTGTGTTTGTTTGTTCTGAAAAGAAATTGCGTGGCGAGGGCTCGCTCCATCCCCGAAGGAGGGGGTGCCAGAACATTTCCATTCCAGTTGAGTGTATTCTGGGGAATGCCTCTGGATGTGGTGATTGCCCCAGCAGAGGACTGTTTTTGGCCGAACCTGCAGGACACAGACATGAGGCTGAAGATCAGGGTCCGCCGTATGAAGGAAGGGAGAGAGCTACGAGGTGTGTATCCACCTGGATTCAGAACAAGAAAAGTGGTGTGTGTGTGTGTGTGCGTGTGTGTGTGCGTGTGCGTGTGCGCGTGTGCATGTGCACAGAGCTACCATACACAGTGAACGTGGAAAGAGTATGATTTCATATCATATAAACACAGCAGCTGCTGGGGATTTGGCTGTAAAATGTACCACTGCTGTATACAGTTGAAGGTGTATCTGAGGGGAAAGCCCCTGATAGCAGTTTGTGCACTGCAGATGAGTACAAAGGCACAGTAGGCTCTCAGGTATTGAGGTATTCTAGTCCAGGCGTGCCGCAAAGCAAAGATGGATGTGAATCAAATTTTAAGGACATGTACTAGATCAATACTGCTATACATCTCCAAACCCGCTAACTGTTTTCCCACCTTTTTGTTTGTGCAGTTAATGTGTTTAGAGAGAAAGAATAGAAAAAAGGAGGATTAAGGACATTATGAAGAAAAGAAGCGATGAAGAGGAAGGAGAGAAGAGAAAAAGGGGAGGGTGGGGGGCAATGAGAGCCATGACCCGCGGTATGACATAGTGCTCATGCTCTCTCAGCCTGTGGTCATTGAGATGTAAAACTATCACAAAGGCTCTTTCTTTTTCTCTTTCTTCTCCTCTGCTCTTGGCTTTTATCTTGCTCCTGCTCACTCTCTCCCTCTGCAGAATGGTGTCTTGTGGAGATCATGTTATCAATATGTGTGCAGTGTGCACTGCAGGTGTTTAACATAACACCTTTCACACAGAGCTCTGAGGCAATGCAGAGCTGTGGTGCGGTGGAGAAAAATTATTTTAATATACCAGCACCTTTCATGCATATTGCACAACATATATATCCAGTCATTACAATGCTAATGCGTCTATAGTTAGATCTTTTGGGATCATAAATGTATGAGAATATGGGTGTAAAGTTTGTATGCAAATAGAGACGATATGCATATCAGAAAGGCGGTTCAAAACAGTTTGCACATCAGCCCTCCACACCTGCCAAACTTCACATTGATATGTGTGTTTCTTTGTGTGTGTGTGCACGTACAGTCCAGTATCAGCAAGGCTTTGCAGTTGGAAGTGCCAAACTCATTAGCTCAGAGAATGCTAGCAAAAAATTAACTCACACGTTTGCCATCAGCAGGTGAAAATAGAATTGTGTCTGTCACGGGTTATTTTGAGGCTCTTCATCACACTTCTGTTGAAATAGACTTGTGAATGCAGGATGAATTAGAAGGAGGGTTTATAGTCCTGTATTGCAATACCACGGTACTGCTGAAAGAGCAGTTGATCAAAGTGACATACCCCCGCTATCTGTCTAAGATAGAGGAACAATAAACAGTTTACAGCCAGGATAACATGTTAATCATACAGTCATTCCCCACCAACTTCAACCTGACGCCCTGCGCGAAAAGTGATGACATCATCCCACTACCTCATCTTTGGTCTGTCGATCTAGACATTTCTGACAGACTCTACCCTCCTCTAACACACACACTCACATCGCTTCTCCAGGCTTTGTGGAGCTGAGTGGGACATGTGTGCAATGATGTCATGTTGGGGGGGGGGGGGGGGGGTCACATTGAGATGCTAATGTCCCCTCATAGTGGAGGGGACAGCTGGAGGGGCACAGAGGATGGCGTCATGTCTCCCCGATATGAACTACAGAGAAGAGCAAGGGATGGAGGGATGTAGGGATGTAGGGGTGCAGGGGACTCATTCAGGCAGATCAATGCCCCCAAGCTGCGGAGGGGTGTGTGTGTGTGTGTGTGTGTGTGTGTGTGTGTGTGTGTGTGTGTGTGTGTGTGTGTGTGTGTGTGTGGTGTGTGTGTGTGTGTGTGTGTGTGTGTGTGTGTGTGTGTGTGTGTGTGTGTGTGTGTGTGTGTGTGTGTGTGTGCCTTGTGTCCGTCCCCCCTCTCCATTAACAGACGAGTTAAAGAGGGCAACTGAAAGCTACACAGAGACTGAAACACACAGAGCAGAGAGGGAGGGGGTGAGCTTGTATTGACGAGGCAGTCAATTGTACCAACAGCAGTGATGTAACAGCACAGCTCCCATTAACGATAACAGCCAAGCAGGTGCTGTGTGCCATTCGTTCGTTCAATATCTCCGGGATTGCACTTCCATTCGTCTTTCAGCATCGATTTACTCAGCCGCACAACCCCAAAAAACTCAGAATTTGATCCATATATCTTTTACCAAACACACACTTTTCATGTATGTGGGGTAATAACCCACACTCTTAAATTGAAATGTTAATATTTAGTTGTAGGAAAAGACTGATGAGGAGGGGGAACCAGCAAACAAAGGAGGCCTGAGTGCTCGGCTCTGACAGGGCAAGAGAGGAAAATAAGCAGTTGCATAAATGATGAAGTGGGCAGAGGAAAACGGAAAAAGGAAGTCAGCGCTGGCTAGCATTGCAGATGGCGACACAGTGCCCTCTTTCCCGGGTTGTTGTGTGTTTTCTTTCTACCCAAACATTTTTTCTCTTTTTTTTTTTCTCGGAGTGTTCAAAATTGGGTTAGTCACATCCTCTCCAAGTACATTTTCCAGAAGTGCTACATGACGTAGCGCTGTGCAAAACGTGAACTTGAAACCTAAAAATACAAGTTTGAATAGTATTTCTGTGTGGCACAAGATCATGACTTCAGCATGTGACTGGAAATTCCTGTGCAGCAGAATCTTTTATATTTCAGTGTATTTTCGAATGAAACTGTAGAGTAGGATAGAAGAGCAGGAAGCATGATACATTACCTTGACTTGTCCAGCCACTTAGCTTTATCTCTCGAGTTTAATGTAGCAGTGTGTTTGTCTCTGCTGATTATCATGCTGCGCTGAAGGTGAACTCATCTCTCCCAGTTGACTTTCTGAGGTCATCTTCATGGACAGCTGGGCTGGTGTGTGTGTCACAGGGTATTTTCGGTGACCTCAGTGTGAGTGTACAGTGTGTTTATGTGTGTGCTTTGATTGGAATGGACGGATGTGTCATCGTTGTCTTGTGGAGAATGTGAGGCCATGTCTCTTTGGGTTATTTGGTGCTCGCTGTTGTGTGTGTGTCTGTGTGTTTTTCTGCCCTTTGGACACTCAGTGTGAGTGCGTTTTATTCCTGACAGCACTCAGGGGGACACGATGAGCCTACTGTCATCAACATCACTGCTCTTCCTCGCTGTCATGGCAACCTTAAGTAGATTGGGGGTCAGGAGACAAGTTGATAATAACACACTATCTCCTGTGTGACTAATGTCCGTGTAAAGCTTTGACTGCAAGGAAGGTGTTTGTAATTGTGTTGACGTCATGTCATTGTAATGTAATGGCTTTTTAAAGAAAGCAGGCAGGCACACAGTCCTGCTCTCTTATCTCTGACTTCCGTCACCCCTCATGCCAGTAACCCTTTACTCACTCTCCCAGTCATACACTGGCTCGCCTGTCTTCCTGCTGTTTTGATGCTTTATTTAACACGAGATGATGTCAGCTACGGTAATCATGGCTGTCATTTTTAATCCAGACAAACAAATGATCAAAGGGTGAGAGTATTTTCATTCATGTGTTCACTTCCCACAAACCCACTTTCTCTTCACTTTTAAACACACACAAACACTGTCTCCACTGTGGAACTTCCTGTCTTCGGTCATTTTAACAACCCCCCAACAATGTCCTCACATAGAAAGGAAAATGGTTGCTGTGTAACGTCAGGCTTTTCCTGTTGATTTAGTCTCCAGGAACATATCGCTTCCTCACACTGATACAGTATATATGCCTCCTGTTCGGAGCTATATGTAGCACCATTTATTTTCTTTGCCTGCTTGTGTGTGTGAGTGTGCACAGGATCCACACTAGCAGCTTGGGAACAGAGAAACCAGGAAGAAACCCTTCAGAGAACTACCCTTCCTCCCTCTGTTTTATCAATTACTGACACTGTAGCACCGCCCATAGGATCACTAGAAAGAGGCTCGGGTGGAAATTGTACAATGCCAGCACAGTCTAAAGCAAAACTGTGAACTACAAATGGCTGTTTAGTATACTCTAAAGGGGCCAAAAAAGGTTAGATCATACACACATGCTAGAGACGCAGCGCTCAGCCTCTCCTTCTTTGCATTAAGATTTCCTTCCTCTAACTTATTTATCTGATCACTCTTTCTACATCTATGCATCTAACACCCCCCCCCCCCCCCCCCCCCCCCCCCCCATGTGGAGCGCTGATGTCATTGCTCCACTGGTTGCCATTAATAGCTGGAAACAGACAACCCTTCTTCACGTTGCTCTTAAAGGGACAGTGCACCTAGAATAGCTCTGGGTCATTAGGATGCACCCAGCTTCAGAAGCTGTTGTGATGTAGTGCAAAATACCAAAGCTACTGAACATGTTGCACAACCTTAATTGTGCAGCTTTTTAGGTCTCATATCTGTTGAATGCATGCTGCTGTCACTGTGTGCTCTATGTGTGTGTATCAGCTAGACGTCGCTACATAAGTAGTGCAGCTGGGTGTGTGTTACAACGGAAGGCAATGTCCTGCCTGTGCTGTGCTGTGTGTGCTACTTTAGAACAGTGATGTCATGTCTCACTCACTCTCACTCTGTGTGTGTGTGTGCTGTGTGCGTGTGCGTGTGCTTGCGCGTGCGTGTGCTTGCGCGTGTGTGTGCTTGCTACGGCTGAACCTAGATTAGGTTCTAATCTCCTTTCTCGGGCTCAGGGTTTCCTTGAAGCACTCCCCTCCCTTCTACACACTCCTCAGCGAGGTCATTACCCACTCCTCAACACGCACACACAAACAGACTTTGCCCCCACCTCCTCTCGTTGGCCCCCACCCTGTAGTTATACAACCGCGGTACTGCAGCGTAATGATGAGTGTAGGTATTTGTTTATGTGTGTGCAGGAGTGGGCGCGAGCAGTGCCTATGTGGTGTGTGTGGACAGAATTACAGACAGTGAGAGTGAATATTGAGCATATGTTGAGATTATGTGATCATGTCTTTTCATGTCAAGATTGTATCTTCTTGGAGAGTATCATCTTGTTAACATGTGCATATGTATGACCGTGTGTGTGAGTGTGCTGTGCGGTTGTCGGGGGGATGTTACTGGGCCTCTGTCCTGACCCTGCACCTGTGGCCTCTCTCATTCCCCCAGCCTGACGCAATGCTCTGCTACAGGACATGAGCTCATGCAGGAAACAGAGCCACACACACACACACACACACACACACATACACACATATACACATATGTCAAAAGTGGAGCCGCCTGCCTCTTAAAGGGCCAGGCACACACATTCCTGGCCGCCCAGCAGTTAACCTAACTCGCACACAGAAGCACAGAGAGCCTCTTCTTTGCTCCTGTTGCACTAAGCAAGACCCAGACATTGTAGCCCAGATTCACCTCTGAAAAGCCTACAGAGCGTCTGTTTGCTCTGCTAATAGTGGTGCAATGTTCTTATTGAGTTCATTCATGGGAGTCTTTGCAGAGTTTCCCAGTGTGTTGTGTAACTGCTCTGCGAAAAATTAGTTTACCTAACCGGTTCTCTCCTTCTCTTCTTTCTCTGCAGGAGGTTTTGCTGCTTTCTCCTCCTGTTTCCCCGGCCTGTGTGAAGGGAAACCTGCCACTGCTCTACCTATGAGCTTGTCCCAGCCTTGCATGCCTGTGGCTAATGTAGGGCCCACTCGCATCCTGCCACACCTCTACCTGGGCTCACAGAAGGACGTCCTCAACAAGGTAGAATTTAGTTTGCGTCTTTACACTAATTTCTTCACTGTCATTGAAAGATAACTAACTTGTTATTGTTACTGGCAACAAAACATGACGTTGAACTTGTTTTATCTCTGCAGGATCTGATGGCTCAGAATGGTATCACCTATGTACTGAATGCCAGCAACACCTGCCCCAAGCCAGACTTTATCAGCGAGAGCAACTTCATGCGCATCCCAGTTAACGACAACTACTGCGAGAAATTGCTTCCCTGGTTGGACAAAACTAATGAATTCATAGGTAATAGAAGGGGAAATGTAATACAAACCATAATGTGTCTAGATTAAAGGTGAAGATTAGCAGTACAAAGCAAAATAGCCACTGAGGAAAGTGTCTTTATAAGGAAGTGAATTCATCTTCAAGTTTTGAGTTGAAAAATGCCATG
The DNA here is from genome assembly GCF_900634415.1 of Cottoperca gobio. Lineage (NCBI taxonomy): Eukaryota > Metazoa > Chordata > Actinopteri > Perciformes > Bovichtidae > Cottoperca > Cottoperca gobio. Next base: position 10,096,924 of record NC_041360.1, on the reverse strand, counting down.
ATATTCAATACAATATACATATCCGCACTTTGTCACAGTTAATAAATGTTCACGTGCAGATTTAGGTATCAATAGCGGCAGGTATAATATTTACGTTCAGGACCCCCTGTACCCTTCCAGGAAATGTCAGTTTGCTTTTAATAGACGCTGATTTTTTCCAGACACTGAAACATGTGTATTCATACCTGTTTGTCTCCCCCCCTTCCCCCCCCCCCACTCCAACAGACAAAGCTAAGGTGTCAAACTGCAGAGTCATTGTGCACTGCCTGGCTGGAATCTCGCGTTCAGCAACCATCGCCATTGCATACATCATGAAGACAATGGGCTTGTCATCAGATGATGCCTACAGGTACGCTTGGTCCTCCCACCCACCACCAGCTGAGCTAAGGTGTCAGCCCCAGTAAAAAGACAACTCACTGTTGAAAGTAATGCTAGACGATTTTCTCAACAACCCCCGCCCCCTCCTGTTGTGAAAATTAAATTGTTAGATGCCTGCCAGGAAACAGTGTGTATACAAAAGGCTTTGCTTTGCCTTGTCTGGACAACACTGGCACATGATTATGTATTGTTCATAAGTAAAACTGTTCACACCCTACTGTCAAAACCTTGGCCACTGATAGTGTTGAAAAGAGTGGCCTTGTTAAAACTACTTTCCTGTGACTAATATGTTCCAACTCTTTTCCTCCTGGCAGGTTTGTAAAGGACCGAAGACCGTCCATATCCCCCAACTTCAACTTCCTGGGGCAGCTTCTGGAGTTTGAGAAGGGCCTGCGGTTACTGCAAGCTTTATCTTCAACCTCTGATGACAAGATCTCCGAAAACAATGCTAAGCAATGCTCAGAGGTTAATGGCGGTTTTGAGATGAATGGTCACCACAGCAACTATGACTCATCTGTGGCAGACCTACACCTCCCACCAGAACCCAAGCTGCCGTCACCCACCTCCCTGCAGCAAGGCTTCCACGGCCTACACCTCTCCGCAGAGAGGATCATGGACACTAACCGGCTTAAACGCTCCTTCTCCCTGGACATTAAGTCAGTCTACTCCCCTAACAGTCCCCCCTGTCCCAGCCTGGCACCCACACACTCTGAAGACGTCCCCAAGCTGTGCAAGCTCGACAGCCCCGGAACAGGCACCTCCAATGGTGTCTGCTCCCAGTCTCCCGTCCTAGACAGCCCCAGCTCCGCCGATTCACCGTTCCCCTCACCAGGCAGCGGGGGCAGCATTGGAGGTTTGGGGCTCAGAGGAAGTGAAGGAGTCCATCGGTCTGGTTCTTCCTCATCCAGACCCAGGAGGAAACCCAAGCATTGCTCCGGCAGTTCCCCAGTCCACTCCCAACCACACCAACCTCCACAGTCCCTCAGCCTGCCGCTGGACCACAAGAGCCCCAGCATGGACGAGAACCTAAAGGGGTCCCTGCTCCTGTCACTACCCTCCCAGCCCACCGTGGGCTCTGGGGCCATGTGGACCAAACACAGAGACACTGTCCAGGCCACCACTCCCGTCACTCCTGTCACCCCCACCAAAGATGCCCCCTGGCACTTTGGAGCAGTGGAGGGCGGTGAGGGAGAGATGGAGTTGGGAGGAGGAGGGGATGGAGGGGGAGAGGAGTCGTCGGTGAGGTTCGGGAGCAGCTCGGCGTACGTGGCGTTTGGGTGCAGCGAAGGTGTGCGGTTACGAGACAAATCCCAGAGGGAGAAGTCCTCAGCACCGCAGACACAGAAAGATCACCGGGACACTACGTCGGCGAACAACAGCGGGCCTGCGTCAGAGAAGCAGTTCAAGCGGCGCAGCTGTCAGATGGAGTTCGAGGAGGGCATCTCCGAGACGCGATCCCGAGAAGAATTGGGGAAGATCGGGAAGCAGTCGAGCTTCTCTGGGAGCATGGAGATCATCGAGGTATCCTGACAGATAATGGACATGATCAGGGCTGTCTCTTGCGGTTATAAATAGACCTGGTTAGAGGGAGTGCAAGAGGAGGACATATGACTGGGAGCAGAATAAGCTTTTTTTTGTGCTCCCCTCAGACAATGTTAAAGACTCCAACCGAGAGAAGGAAAAATAGATACACAAGAAGAGAGTTAATGTGAAAAGGTTAGCAAGTGAAGTAGCATTTGCGCCTGGAGAGACAAGAGCCTGTGATGTGGTGCTTAGCCATCCTGAACTCTCATACAATTCTAAATAAAAGTCTGGGGAAGGTGGGGTAAAGGGGGTGACTGTAGGTACTGAAACTCTTAATTTTTCTGAGCTCTGTAACAGATAACAAGGAACGACCCAGGACAAGTGTCATGTTGCATCCTTACTATATAGAATATCCCTATTTTGACAGAGTTTGGACACAAACTGCTTGCCTGCGGTCAAATGTAGTGTACTTCAGTGGGTGTATAGCTTGTGATTTGAACCAAGCCCCATGTTTCCTCCCAAAGCTTCACCCCAGTGTCAGAAAGCCTCAGAACCTCGCACGGCTACGTTGCCCCCCCCGTTTGCCTCTTCCCAGTGGCTCTGCCTGCTACAAACTCTGCATAGCAACATCAGACAACAATAACAGACTCCATAACAGCACCGTCTCCTCACATCACCACAGCACAAGGCAGAGAGATCCCAAGGACTAAATATAATGGCGGTACTATATCCCAAAGGATCCTCATTTTGTTGTTAAAAAGACTTTTGAAGGCCCGTAAGCGACGGGCAGTGTTTCCCCCCCCCCCCCCCCCCCCCCTTAAAGCACAGTGTGTCTTTCCTGACTTTGGCTCCCTTGTTTCCAGTGTTAACAGTGTGATGGGACTGAGGTTTCGGGATGGTTGCGAGGGTTCTCTTTAATGGCCCTTCAGCTCCTTTATAGACCCCCTCCCACTGCTCCCAGTCACCTATCTATGGTCACCACTGAGCATGCACCAGAAAGGCTGACTACAGACAGACAAATACTATATATACAATATGAATATATATAGCAATTTTAATGGACTTCTAATGGACTTTTTGTTCAGTTATACTTTTAATTTATTGTATTGGTTCATTCTGGTAATGAGAAATAATATAATGTTTTGTGGATTTATTTCTTTTTTCTTTTGTTGAATTATTATTGTTATTATTATTATTAATTATTTTCTGTATGGTATTTATGAACACACACTCAAACAAATACACACATTCAACAAATTCAAGCAAGCAATATGTGCTGTGTTCCTTCTTTGGGGAGAGTGATGTATGACTTTGAAATGCACTTTTATGCTTTCTGATAACCAAGTTCAGTTACCCCTCATACCCACGGCAGCAAGATCCTCCGAAGCCAAGTTCTGAGTTTTGATGCAAATATAGAGCCTCTGTTTTATATTCAAGGGTGGTACAGACATCCCAGTGGAACAGGATCTATGATCTATTCATGGATTTATCACAATCGAGGGTTTAAGCTAAAAAACAATGTTTGTTTCACTGTATGCAGAGGAAGACAAAGTAGTTGCACACACTCTGGTCGCTCATATACAGCGAAACATTTTCTGCCAGTGGCATGAGTTCTTGCATAACAACAACTATATGCAAACAAGCGCACACTCTTTTACAAGTTTGAGATTTATTGACCCCCTCTGAGTATCCTCTCCGAGCCAGCACCAGTTTGTCATCATCATAGCGCGTCCCACCAAAGTTGAAACCAACAAAGACGCCCTATACGGTATGCACTTACACATATTTTCACACATGTAAAGCATATAGGCCCTACACACACCCTTTTGTTCATTCTCAGGGGATCTTTCAGTGAGCCAAGCCCGGCACAGGGTACACAGCTGCTGGTACATCAGCACAATTCATGTCCGTAAAGCTCCCTCGCTTTCTCCCTCTCTCACTTTCTGTCTTTTTTTGCTCTTATTTCTTATTTTCCAAAGCTCTGATTAAAAACAGCGTAACAAAACGGAAAGAAAAAAAAGCAGATTTTCATATCTTGAGGTGAAACAAATGAAAACGTTGCTCTCCTGGTGCGAGATGGTTATTTATTTATAATATAAAATGTGTTATTTTTCCTTTGACCCTTGATTAGCTTTTCTCTCTGGTGATCTCTGACCTTTGACTGCTGCAGCTACAGTAAGTTCAGATAGATTCATCTGTTCCCCCGAGGCTCAAGCAACCTCTCCTATCCTCACCCTCCTTCCTATATTTTTAAGAAATGTTGTTAGAATTATTTATGACGTGTAACAAAGATGATGCAGGCTGTCCCATTTGCTAAAATTGTTGTTATCGAAATATTATTATTATTATTATTATTATTATTATTATTATTATTATTATTATGTTGTGTAAATAGCAACTCATCTATGAACACTGATGAATTTAGATGAGTTTTTAAAAGAAAATCCTGATACCTTAGGCTGCTTGACGCAAAAATACCTCAGGTTCTATTGAAAGGCTTTTCCTTCCCCTGTACATGTTTTGTGAAAATGAGACAAAAATACAGACATGACAAAATACAAACTGTTCTCCGCTTCTTCTTCTTCTTCTTCTTCTTCTTCTTCTTCTTCTTCTTCTTGTGTGCTTGCATGGGGGCTGAACGGGACCGGGAAGGGAATCCCACCAAACAGACAAACAACACATTACGACATTCCGAGTCCTGGAGTCTTGTTATTGATTTTCTGTTTAACCAACTCCACTCTCACCACACAACACGGCTTCATTGATTGATTTTTTTCAGACAGCTTCTAAATGGTGAATTATTAAATAGATGTGTTCAAAATAACTTTCTAGAAAGTAATGTCAGCCGTATTATGAAGTTTGCACCAAATTATTGCTTATAATGTAATAAGATTGGAAGACATTGAACACAAATGTTCACAGTAAATGTAGTGGTACCACAATATAAAAAATGTAAGTAAAAGTAAGTAAAAGCCCTGAAAATTACACCCTACTTTGTAGTAAAAGTACAAAAGTATCATCAGTTAAATGTACTTAAATATGAGGCTACAACCAGGACAAGGTTAGCTTAGTTTAGTTTAGCTAAAACACTTGAGACGGAGATACAGCTAATGTTAGCCTAGCTCTGTCGTGTCCATCCAAAAGTAACAAAGTCTGCCTACCATCACCTCTGTAGCTCACCAATGAACATATTATATGTTGTATGTTTATTCTGAACAAAGTGTAAAAAAAAAAGATTTACGGGGGGCTGGGAAGAGCCAGGCCAGCAGCTTCCTTGTTTCCAGTCTTTAAGCTAAGCTAAGCTAACATGCTGCTGGCTATAGCTTTATATTTACTGTACAGATAGAAAAAAAGAACAACATTTTCCTCTGAAAGATATTGGAGTACATAACAATGAAATTGTAGTCAACTACCTCAAATTTGTATGTATGATTCCTTGGTTGCATTAATTCCTTCTTCCCTTTTACCTTAGTGACAGAGTCACTGAAAGTGTTCTACACCCAAAAGTGAATGTTGGCTGTTAATAAGGATTCAGAAGCTAAAAAAACTGAAATACAAAGGTTTCAGTGTTAGCTCACTACTAGCTAACAGAGGAAATATGCAGGTACACCGCAGGTTGGCAACTGGTCTGTGCCTCCTTCAATGATACAGTCCCACAAGAGAGAGAGAAAGAGAGACCCGAGGCACACCTTTACATATACTGTATATAATAGAATATAGTATGTGTGTGTCTGAGAATAGAAAAGCAACCTGTTAGCCACACCTCTAAGCAACGTCACCCTGTTGTTCCCTGTCTTCTCTCAGATTGACTCAATGTCTGGTATTATCCCTCTGCTTGCTCTTCTCACGGCAACCACACACACACACACACACACGCAACTGGTTTTCAGGTCTTCACCCCCATGTTTGCCCGCTCCACCTCTTCCTTATTCCAACTGCGGGCACGGGAGTGGGAGGGCAGCTGGTGAGGGAGCCGTGTTTGCCAATGAAGTGGTGTGTTTGAACAGTGCTTACCTCCAGGGGATGAGAGAATGAGGTGTGTGTGTGTGTGTGTGTGTGTGTGTGTGTGTGTGTGTGTGTGTGTGTGTGTGTGTGTGTGTGTGTGTGTGTGTGTGTGTGTGTGTGTGTGTGTGAGACAAAGAGAGGTATTTGCACCCAGAGGATACAGAGTACACCGATGTTACAAAAAAACTGTGTCCAAATCCAGTGGGGGGCCAATTCATCGAGTCCCCTCAATGGGGGTTTGAGTACAAAAGCAGTTTTTGTTTCATGATGTCATGCCGGAATTACACCTCGTACAATCAAATAACATCTCTCCGCAAACAAAGCATTTTTCCCAAAAGCCCCACTATTTGGTTCAATCTAGCCAGAACAACCAGCGTGTTCTGGGACTGACTAGTGAGGTAAGGAGAAGCAGCAAAGAAGATGGAGCAAATCCTCTCAAAACACACACACACACACACACACACACACACACACACACACACACACATGCGGATGCAAAATCAGATGGCCCTTGGCCTTTTTCAGAGAGCACAATGCTGTCTTAATGAACGTTTCACTGAATCCAATAGATACAGACAGAGGTAATGGCATTACCAGCATCTCCAGCTGAGTCTCTCTGCTCTGTGTGTGTGTGTGTGTGTGTGTGTGTGTGTGTGTGTGTGTGTGTGTGTGTGTGTGTGTGTGTGTGTGTGTGTGTGTGTGTGTGTGTGTGTGTGTGTGTGTGTGTGTGTGTGTGTGTGTGTGTGTGTCTTTATGTTACTGCCATCATGGGAATTCCCCATCACAAGACCAGTGCGGTAATGGAATACATAGTAAATCCTACTTTCTCACTTCATTCTCTCCGACATGAGGCCTGAGTTGGTGTCTGTATTTATCACCAGGATCATAACGGATAATCTTTTCACAATATGCTTCCTGTGTGTGTGTGTTTGTTTTTCAAGGTGCCCTCAGCTTGAATTATATGGATCTGCATCTCGGGTAACCTGCCAGTTGACAGACTCCCCTCCGCTGTGCTGAAGTCTGCACTTTTATGCAGGTTTCTTGTTGCCAATGTACTGTAAACTCCTTCATTGGCCTGAAATAGCTTTCTGATGCAACTTTGAGTCGTTATCACTTTTGTTTAGTTTTCATTTATATCTTAACTGCTTCTTTACTTCACATGATGTTTCTTTACTAAAACATATATTTTGGTAAGGTTAAAGGCAGACAGTCAGCAAGAACAAATGCAAACGGAGTGGTGCAGGAATGAGACCTAAAACCCCAAAATGATATAGACTTTGAGCACTTCCGGTTCCCTTTTTTGTTGGATGGCAGAAATAAGGTCTGTGGTGAATAGAACAGTTTAAATGGTTTTAAGGGTTTATTCTACGACATAAAATATGTCAGTAAATACCCCATTCATGAATTTTGAAGTGTCAGTTCAAAAAGGCAGTTGTTAAATGAGACTACTTTAGCTTAGTGGGGGTGATGTTGAAGTCAAGCGATCGTAGTTTATTTATAGCGTTGGCTTTTTTCTTCTGCCGATTGCATTTACGCTTCCAAAATCATAAAAGTGGTGTTAATATGTGGAGATTATCTCTCTAACAAAACATGTACATATCATAAACTTTTGTTTGCAAAAGAGCATATCTTCTGCAATAATTTAAAAAAGAATGGAAACGAATGGCTTTTGTCGAGGGAACCAGTGCGATGCTAACTTCCAGGTTGGCCTACAAAAATACTTAATCTCTGCATCGTACGTATACGTATTTGTATGTGTATTTTCTATGCATGCATAAGAGATGTTCACATGTAAGTGTACAGTGATATCGCAATATCGAAAAACCAGCAGCTGAACTGATCCTTGCACGTGGGAGTCAAGCAGGAGCGAACTGAGATCAAGATGTGTATGTATAAATTATTATTGTTCTTAATGGCTGCCAGCTGTCCGGTAAAATGCTGTTTTTGATTTATATTTGCCTATATTTATTTATTTTTTCTCTATAATTTCACTCGAAAACTTTGCACTAAAGTTGTTAATTAAAGTTAGAAAATTCTCAGTACTTTTCATATATAAGTATATGTTTCACACAGGAAAAACAAATACTTTAGCATGTGGTTATTTCAAATAAACTTTTTTTATTTTTTTATTGTTTTAGAGATATGAAATGACCTATATCGAGATAGAGGATTTTGGCCGTACTGCCCAGTCCTATTGCCAATATAAAAAAACCTTGTTGGTCAACTATTCAATTAAGCAATTAATTGTTTCAGTTTTAATCTGCAATTTCTCGTTACGCTCGGTTCTTTTAGACTGTTTCTTTCTTTAATTTGTCACCTATCTGCATGTTTGTATGAATGTACTGTTTGCTGCTTGTCCATACAGTATGCGTGTCTATAGATGTGGCAGGCGTGTATAAGTGTTTCCATAACTGTATTTGAATATGTGTGTTTCTGCATAGAAAATTGGAATGTGTAGATGCATTTGTGTATATATGAATGAATGAATGAATGGTCATGTGTTTTGCGCCATTGTTGTTCATTTAAATTGAACTGAAAGTGTGACACATGTGAGTGTGCATGAATGTGTGCTGCATGTGTGTGTGAGTGTGTATTCTCTCTCTCACATTGCCTGATGGGTACCAGACTTATCCATGCTGAGGGGCTGCCTGGCGCCTGCCAGACCTTCGATATGGAAACAGTTAGGAAGTGTTACGTCAGCAGGCTACGGCACTCTCTCTCCGCTTTTCCACTCACACACTTATGCTCAAAAATCCAAAGTGCACACGCAGACACACATAGTTTCACAGAACATGCCCACTCTCTCTTCCTCTCTATCCCTTTTCACCCACTTTCATCCCAACTCAGTACACGCTTTTGCTGCTCGAAAGTTGCGTCAGCACAGCATTCCACACTTTTCCACGCGTCACCAAGGATGGCTGACTCCAAACAGCATTTCTTGCCCTTTTTTTTCCATGGAAAACTCTTGTCCTTATATAACCCTGCAGTCTGGCAGCCTACTTGTTCTAATATTTCACTCTGTCTGTCTCTCTGGCTCTATCCTCTCTCTTATTCCTATCTATCTCTCACGCAAGAGGTCAAAAAACTTGAGCACTGTGAGCTTGGAGGAGGCCGGGCAGCCTGCGGTAGTTCCCCTCTCATCTGTGCCAGGCCAACAACATCCTTGTTACAAACATGTGTGTCCAATATTCTCTTCCTGCTGCTGCCCTCGTGCAGTCATAAGCACGATGCATGAGTCCGTCTTCATTTCAGCATGAATTACAACTCACCGCAGTGAAATGAGCTGAATAAATGAAGGCAGGCAGGTCATTAGTGCATTTTCTGCAGCAGCAACGTGTGTGTGTGTGTGTGTGTGTGTGTGTGTGTGTGTGTGTGTGTGTGTGTGTGTGTGTGTGTGTGTGTGTGTGTGTGTGTGAGGCCTGTGGTGAGGAGGAAGCCCTGGCTGGCTCTGAGGCTCAGCAGGCCTCAGGTAATCTAACTTAATGCAGTTAGCGTTGTCATGGCCACCTGCGTATTACACACCGCAGTGTTCCAGTGAGACAAGAGGGGGTGTCTAGACTGGAAAACAAAGAAAGGCTGCGAGGGGCACACTGTGCTGACTGGAGCCTTGATATGAACAACAACAAAAGTGCTCACAGAAACAGGTTTAAGTAATAATCAGGGATCCATCTGGTTGATTTAAGGTTCAATATCATTTCAATCTATAGAGGCAATTTGAGTATCAAGTGGCCGGATTTGTGCACGGACATCAAAAAGTAGACAGATTCTGATTACTCAGGCAGGTGTTGTGTAACTGACTGCTGCCACCTACTGCTGGCTCCCGGTCAAACTCAGCAGCTTCAGTTTGTCCCCTGACAGGAAGGTGAGAGGCGATCGATACTTTTGTCCCACCAGTCGAGCCAGCAGCAGCAGATTGAATGTTCATCAGTTTGCTTAGCTTCTGTTTGCAGCAACGAAACTAAATGAATGGACAAAGAGAAAAAGAAAAAAAAAGGGAAAGTATTTCCATCTCCTCTCTGTGTGCTGTATGTAACAGTGAGGCAGCACCTCTTCACTGTCAATGAGTGTTTGCGTGCATGTGTGTGTGTGTATGCATGTTCAAAGTGCTGACTAAAGCAGCTGGTGGTGCTGACATCTCTCTATGTCTTTCTAATGGTGGAACAAACTCTCTCTCTCTCTCTCTCTCTCTCTCTCCCAGCATCAGCCCCATCAGCACTCTCTGCCCAGGTCCAAACCCTGTCAATGTGTCAACAAACACACACACACACACACACACACACACACACACACACACACACACACACACACACACACTGTTCCTGTCCTCTGTAGTCAGCAACACACAGCCTATCCCATGTCTCAGCGTCTGCACCTCCAAAACCACATCCCGGACCACCACCGAAGAAGACAGTGTTTCAGGTGGAAATGGCGCTGCTGACTCAAGGGCAGACACTGCCTCATCTCTCTGAGAGATCAACGGCAGTATGAAAACTAGACTAATCACAGGTTTGGCTTTGACTCATGCGTAGGTGTTAATAGTTTCCCCTCAGGTTGTACAACCATTTAAAGACCAAGACGGTTAAGTAACATCGCTGCCCCTTTTTCAGTGTTTAGGTCCCCTGGGAAAGCCTACAACTATTGCATCACTGTGTGTGAGGAAGCATCATTCCAATTGTGAGGACATAAAGTATCCACAAACCAATAAAAAAAACTGTGTTTGGTATATAAAATGTATGTTGTGACAATAAACCACATTTTAACAGATTATGTCTCACTTTAACATCACAAATGATGTTGTTTTGTGTGTATACTTGGCATCTAGGATGTTAAGGAAGACTGTAGTGTCTGAACTAGTGGATCTGTAAACAATTGTATCAATTGTAAAATGTGTGTGTTGTTTTTTATGTGTTGTTTTATACTCCTACTACAAGTGCAATTATATTGTAAATGCTAGTTATGTTAAAATTCAAAAACAAAGTATTTTTACTACAATGCCTCAAAACAGACCTATTTGTAAAACAAAAATTCCATTTCCACTGTAAACACTGGTCCATAATTAGATGTGGTGTTTGAGGAGGACTGGCTTAAGAAGCACAAACACATGATGACTTGTATGTTGCTGAGACAAAGACTGAGTCTCACACACAGCAGACCGCTTGCTGCTGACACACAGTGTCTGTGGCTGCCGCTCTGTTATCATTCCTCCTCTCTCTGCCCATGACCTCAGAGCCACATGCAAGCTATTTCTGTTGAGTTGCTTCTGGCAGAAAATGACTTCATGTCTGATGTGCTTGAAACACAAAGGGAGGGGGGCTGTATGACCGTGTGCATGGAAACTGTACTGCATTAAAACAGGATGCTTTGACTATAACGCAGACTATACTGTTGTTGGTTTGCGTCTGCAGGCAAGACTGTGCATGCACCAAATCTCGTGTACTTCCCATTTTGAAAGGGGGACTCAATGACTTTGGCCTGTCAATCCTTCTAGTTTCACTTCTCTTCTTTTCCTAAATCTGTTACATGTCTTTCTCTCTCCTTCTCTCCACAAGCTTCCTATTTTTCAAACACTGAAGTTTCAAAGCCACCCTTTGTTTCCTCCACCTCTCGCCTCCTCTCTAGGATGGAAGCGCTGGAGCTAGGTAGGTCCGCAGACATGAGTAATGTGGCTGAACCTGACTCATACGCCAAGACATCAGCCGTCAGTGTGGAGCCAGCAATGACACAAGCACAGGAACAAACACACACACACACATTATATGCCGAATCGACACAGACTTGGCGGTGCCGACAATATGAAACCCAGTCATGCAAGTGGCCATTATCAGCACCTTATATTATGTGATCATCATTGCAAAACTGTAAATGAATCCATCAGTGATGAGATCAGACTCAACAGTAAACATGACACACACACACACACACACACACACACACACACACACACACACAAATCGTCCTGTGTAAATGGAGCTACTTAGCTTAATGCACTTGTGTTTTATTTTTGAACATATCTAATTGGGAGTTAATTATCATATTATTATCATATTCTCACATTTATTAAGGTAACACTTTGATCGTGAGTATTTTTTGGTTTTTGATTTTGGGATCCACCAACACTTCCAATCAAAACATATTTTCAGTTTTATGAGGACATTAAAAAACAAGTCCTTTAAAAGATACAAAACAAATGTCACATCAGTGAAATTTATGTTGACAACCAAACACACATGCGTACACACTCCTCATTGTATCTATCAAACATTTATTATTCATGCTGGAGTAATGTGAGGTGTCTCTGTTTTAATGCCTCCTAATGGCTTTTTGAGTTACCGTTGCCAGCTATGAATAAATGATATCAGTCATGGGGCAGGCAGCCAGTACCTCATTCACCCTGGCAGCACTGGGCAGGTCTATCGGTATTCTGTGTGTGTGTGTGTGTGTGTGTGTGTGTGTGTGTGTGTGTGTGTGTGTGTGTGTGTGTGTGTGTGTGTGTGTGTGTGTGTGTGTGTGCACATATAACTGTTCTATAAAGTTTTTTCAAAGAAGACTTTCTGACATTAGTAGGAACAGGTGCACAGGTGTGAATAATAAAATTAACGAGGGCTGGCATGAACACTTGAATGGAACGTCGTTATTGTCATTTTGTCATTAGTAACACCTGTGCTTTTATACAATGACAAGTCAAAAAAGGCTTTCACTGAAAGTTCCTACAACAGTGACATTGAAAGACTGTGTTATCATTACAACAAAACAAATCAAATCACCTTTGAGTCAACATTTGGCGTTTTAGTATGTCATAGCAGGAAGAGCAAAGGTGTAATTAATACGAGTGATAATGACATAATTCAAAAGTTGCAGTTTAGAGGCACTGGTATTATGCTTATTGGCTCCTAGATGTATCTTATTGGGACACTTAGATGTAATTAAGACATTATTAAGGTTGTTGGGTTCACCTGAGCTTTGAACAAGGTATATTGTAATACATTGCAATTATACTGTAAGGTGTACGTAAGGTAAGGTATATATTATGCAATCCATAACAACACAAACACTGTCCAAACTTAAGAAACAATCAGTCTCACCTAAATTTGAATATAATAAGTTTGACAACAATAATATCTACTGACGGGCTGTTAAATTGTTGTAGAATTATATAGGGTACAGGACGGACTGACGTAGATCCCTCTCATGTAATGCATCGACTGTGATGATGTGGAATGGGAACATATCGACCCCTGGATGGCTCAGTATTGACGAGTGGATATATTTCAGGAAGTGACCTTGGCTAACTCAGACAAGCACCTGACCAGAGCCTGGCTCATTTTCCCACAGAGCACATCTCTGGCACCAGCCAGCCCTCTGAAAACACCTTGCAGGGCATATCCTTGTGAGAGGTAAACATATGACTTCGCTGGACTCCACTTAGGTCATTGCAGACTGAGCAGAGGTCAGTGTCGTCATGCTGCAGTGCTGTTATGAATTTGGTAATGGGAGTGTGTCATAAGCTGTGGGGGTCAAAAAGTACAAAGTTAACAGCACTAGGCTGTAAAACAATGGCTCTGTTCAATTCCCCGTAAGCCATGACAGCGAGCCAGCATGCACACAGGACCCTGAAACTGAAGCAGCTAATTGGAATTCAGTTGACATTAATTTTATTATTTATACCTGTGCTTTTCTTTTTTGTAAAAATGTCTTATGTTCAAAATAATAGGCTAAAAGAGAGACAATAGCTTCTCATTTGCATTGGTAAAGAGCCATAGAGCCAACCAGCTGCTCATGAGCAAGGCACAGAGACGAGGGATGCACAGGCAGAATGAATTGGACTATCAGTGCCGATACTGAACTTTTTTTCTTTGTTTCAAATGTTTTTTTTTATTGTGAAGCATCATTTTCAAAGATAACAAAACATGGTATTGCCATGCTTCTTTTCTATATCAACAAACATAATGTCAAAATGCACAAGAAGAACACTTAATAGTTAAATATGTTGGTTCAATTATAAAAACAGCTTTTTTCTGCCATGCAAAACATTTTGTTTTTATTTTCTCAGGTTTTAAGATATCAGTTTCTGAGATTTCTGCTTCCACCACAGTAATCCCAGAAAATAGTGTTATTAGTTTTCGCAGGGATTTTCATAGGGCATTGTCTCTTATGTAGAAGACATGTTCTCATGGAAACTGTTTTCAAAGAATTTTGTGGATAACAATGATTAGAAACTACTAATTATATTAATAACTTAATTAATACACATTTCTTTTAGATGCATCAAGCCCCACAAATTAAATTCCATTGACCTCTATTGTACTATAAGCGGGCAGAAATATCTGAAACCTGCATCTCAAAACTTGAATAAATTAAAACAGAACTGTCTGCCAGGCTAAATTAACCTTGAGGTAAAAAGAAAACAAAAATCTGATACTGTCAATTCTAGTCTATTTATATTAAAGTTGTGAAGCTACAAATATGCAGATGAATGCAAAGATATTTTAATGATTGCTTGATCATTTCAAGCCTTTCTTTAACCTTGCCTGTACATACTAAACACAAAATATATTTTCATTTGGATGAACCAACCCCTAGAGATTGTCAAGTTATGGTCTCATTCCTTACTCGCATAGGAATGATCCCTAAACTCTGATCTGACACCAATCTTTTTGCTTTAAAATCCATGAACCCTATGTGGAACTGACTGGTATCGGACAGTATCAGGAAATAAAAAGTGTGATTTCTAACAGGGACTCTCTCCATTTTGTTCCTGAGTGGAAGACAACTCTTGCCACAGAATCTGGACCAGCTGAGTCTTATAGAATTTAAAATAACTGAAACTAAATGCAGTGCTCTGTCTGCACAGGCCTAGAGTGAACAAATATCCCACACTGCCCCCATGTGGCTGGTAACAGCATTACACCAGATTAGAATATTCCACCAGCTTCCTGTCAATCATCGCTGTAACTCCGCCTCTCTGTGAATTGATTGGCGGCCATCGGGGCGCTGGTGTGTCATCGAGCCAATCATGTGGCTCTGCCTCCTGTTAACAGGGCTCCTATTCTTAATGCCCTCTCCGTCACCTGTGTGCTACTGTTATTTATAGAAGCCTGAGGATGCTGAGTGGAGGAATGGAGGAGGAACTAGGGAGGAGAGGGTGAGGCAGAAAAAGAAGAGGGAAGAGAGGACTGTCAGTACTTGATGACGACCATACGTCTCGCTTTAATGGTCTCTCAGAGAGAGGCCGACAGGAAGAGAAGAGACCAGTCATTTTTGCAGACCAAAGAACATATTGATCACATCTTTTGCAAACTGCATCTGTCTGATTGATGGTTTTAGTAAAGTGGAACATGGGTGAAAGGGGAATGGAAGAAGGGAAAGAGCTATTAAAAACTATAAATGGTTAAGGTAGGGGTACATGATGAATTATTAGAATTATAAGATTGGACAAGAATATAACCCCTAAATTGAAAAAAAGTCAAATGATAAAAATCCCTGTGTGGTCACCTGGACGATTCAGATACAGTAGCTCGTAAAAAAATGAATCATCTGTGCCAATCAATTAATTTCATTATTGACTAATCCATCAATTGTGTTTCCGTCTCATTGCTTCATAAATAAATGGGCAGAAAATAGTCTCATCACAATTTCTCAGTGCTCAATGTCTCTTCCAATTCCTTGTTTTGTTCAACCAACAGTCCAAAACCTAAACATTTTACAATCACAAAAAAAGGAGAAAAGCAGCAAACCTTCACTTTTGATCAACTGAAACCAGCACTGTTTTGCTCGGTAGCCTAAATGACTTTAATAATGAATCAATTATCAAAGGAGTTGGAAATCAAATTTCTGTTTATTAATTATTCAACTGTTTAAGAACTATTTGTCAGTATACAGAGTGACTGATAAAGTGGCATGCTCACAGTGGGACCAGTCAGGCAAAAAAGGTGTCAGCACTTTGGATTACTGAAATGTATACTAGCTGATCAAATGTCATCCTACCTGACTTAATGAAGTATTGAATGGCACGCAGGTTGTCAGTTAACTAAAGACTTTTAAGTGGGTGAGTACATAAAAAACACTCTTCTGCCTCTGGACAGTCGGTGTCTTAGAACAAGCAGAGCAGTATAGCTGATAGTATATGTTAGCCAGTGATACATGGGTCATTACTGTAACGGCCCTGCTTGCACAGGTTCACAATGAGGGGTCAGTGCACATGAATGCCTTCCTGTTGAGATTTATGGCCTCCAATGACATTTATCTTGGTTTAGTTTGGACGGTTTGATCTATTCCATATGTTATAATGAAGAAAACTACAGCAGGCTCACTAAATGAAAAGACATGGACAGATTAACTGGTTGGCCTTGGTGAAAGAAATGTGCTGACCCCAAACCTACGATAGGGTGCATTGTTTTTGTACATTGTGTCATCTCAGATTCTCATTAACAACAGTGGCACACTGTACATGGCAGCATTAAATGCCCACAGAACCTGAGACCTATCAGTACTCCTTAACTGGAGTAATACTATGTGTCATTTAGTTTGTAATGACTGGACTGATTACAACTTCACCATAGGATGTGCATCATGTGAGCACAATACTGACTAATATAATTAAGCTCATTATTGTCGCTGATACAGCAGGACCTGCTTAACTAATTACCAAAACAGTGGCTTGCAATGCTTGGTCTGTCAAGCCTTGGTAAAATAGATTAAAAACATGTATATCTTAATTTCCATGCCCAAAACAAATTAATGATAGTGGAAGAGCCTGTCTTTAAACACATGGTGCACGTCCACATATCAGATATGATGAGATGGAAAAGGATAAAATGTCTACTTGTGAACCCTCATCACAAGTAGACATTTTATCATCAGGTTATGAATTGTGTGTGACCATAGGTTTTCAGCAGTGTTTTCTCTCTCTGATTTGTCTCAATTGAATTTTACTGTATTTTTCTGATGTTATAATATATTTCTGCAGATCCCTTATATCTTTGGGATCCTTAGGGGTATATTACCACGAGGTTGGGCACCACTGCCCAAGAATAAGATGATCATGTTCCGATTAAGGTGTTTAAGTCTTTAGTGTTAGAACAATTATTTAAAGTATAAACAACATGACATTACCCATTTATAACGTGCTCACTACATCTCCCATTACATCCATGTTCATACAACACTGTGTGACACGCATTTTACGCACAGGAGAGACAGAGTGGGTCGGGTCTGTGTTTACTTCCGGACTCCGATTTAGACTTCGCTCAGAAGGCAGCAGCTCAAGTGGAGGTTCAGGCTGTCAGCTAGCACGGTAGCCATACAAGGCTTCATGACAGAGGTTACCGAGTTGACCAGCGGCATCCCGAACAGACAAGCCTCACTCGGCGCCACTGCACACCGGACACCAGGCAGACCCACACCGCTGCCCCGCGCTCCTCTGCTCGCCTTCATGCTCAAAGTCACTCAATGCTGCACTCCCGCTACCAGCTAACAGACTGATCTGACTGTGTTACTGCCACTTCATGATCCGAGCCAGCTGAGGATCAAAACAAGGACAATCGCTCAAAGTTTAACGGCGTTTGTGTTTGACCGGCCAGGATCCAGCAGCTGGGAGGGACACGGGCCCCGGGGAGAGCGACGGGACTCTGTGGCCAGGCAGCCAGGGCAGCAAGGGTGGTGGCTGGATAAACTAGGGGGTCGCCTCCAGCTCCTGGTGGATTCATCCCCTGCCAGCTAACGTTAGCTAAGCTAGCTACAAACAGCGCCATGGATTGGTTAATGGGGTGAGTACAGACCGCTAACGTGCCTAGCCAGCTTTACTCTCCTCTCTTAGGTCAAGTGCGCAGTCTTTCTGATGCTGGCTGCAAATTCACCGCACAGTAGCTGTCACCACCACAGTCAGCATTAGACAGGCGCACTGTCGTGTTCAATACTGATACATTTCAACTTTAATACATTAATATGCCCACAAGCGGGTATCCTGTTGCCTAGCTTAGCTTAGCTCTGCGATGCTAGCTTGGTAGCAAAGCTGGCAACGGTCCCTAACGGTGAACCAGCCTCCTGTTACCCCGGGCCAGGCGGTATTTTTTGGGCCTGCAGCTATCTAGCCAACGGTGGCAGTGCCCAGATTAGGTTGTGAGAACATCTCTGTAGACGCCACTTTGCTGTACAGGGAGCCTATTTATAGGAATGATTAACTCAGTAAATGCGCTAACGTTAGCAGCCTGTCAGTCTTGCTAACGCGGCTATGCCCGGTTTTAGTTTATTTCCTGTGCAAGGTGCACGGGACCTACCGTTAGCTGTCATGCTAACTTAACGTTACCTAATGCGCACACAACAGGGTGTCAACGAGCTATACTGCTCTCATACTTGTGAAATAGGTACCTTCGAGAAATATAAATAAATGTTGGTTGATGGCAGTAAATCATTCCACTGAAACACAATAGACGAGGTGCACAGTTCACTTGTTTAAGCTGTATTTCTTGCCATGATGGTGCAGGTGACACCTGAAAGAAGTTGATGATGCTGGCGCGAGTCATGGGTTTGGGTGAGATCTGGTGGTCAGTACTGCTGATACACCTGTCTGACACCTGCTATACAGCCATACATTCAGGCCATGATCGTTGTATTCAGGATTAACGTGACATCCATGACCAGCCCAGTCTGCTATTGAAGAACTCAGATATGTTATCTTGTATTTACTTAAGTATTTGCAATGTAAAGGCATTAGATTGTCCAGTCAGAATCTAAGTCATATTTGCCTGTAAGTAAAGGAGGGACTCAATGAAATTCCAGGCCAAGATGTGTTTATTATTCTTTATCAACACATTTTCATGAACATTGGTAAATCTGAAGCACAATGGGACCAGGTATCTCTCCAAAAAGGAAAACATCAGATCTTGGTTTGGATTTGCACAGTAAGGTGTGTGTGTGTGTGTGTGTGTGTGTGTCGCTGTGAATTTTTTGTTATTGTTGCTGGTTATCAGGTTGGCTAGCTGGCTGGCCAATTGTGAGCAGATCGGAGATGAGGAAGGGTGGAGGCATGTTATCAGGGGTGTTTCTTCTACACGTCGTAACCTTTTGGCTGAGAGATAACGATGCAGAGTACTGGTGTTTACTAACTATTACCTCTGGTCTGTCTCTCAATTAGTTAGCAGGATATCTGAGAAAATAGTTAAAATGCGTCAATGAAATTTAGCAGGAAGTTAAGTAGTTGGCAAAGATGAGTATGGGGTGCGGAAGACACCAACTCATTGTCACTTAAAACTGTTAATTGTTAACATTCTCAGTCTTAACTCCTGAACTGAGGCGTACGAGCAAAAAATATTTTATATTATCTATCGATCTTGTCTCGCTCATATTTGCACAACACAAATTGTCCACCATTTCTTTTCTTTTCTTTTTTACAACAGTCTGTTTTAGCCACACATTTCATCCAATCTTGGTAGACGGTAAATTTGGATGACCTTGAGAAAGGATATCATGTGTTTTTGGTATTACTACCTATTTCACATAGACTAGCATAATCTTGAACACATTAAGCAGTTGCAAACAAAGGAATTGTGCTCTTTTGGTAGAGGTGTTGTTCACTCCCTGAAAGCTTTCTTTTGGATTTTTCTCAAGCGTCCTCCTCCTTCTGACACCAGTTTTCCTGGTTTTGGTTAATGGTTTTCGCTTTCACTTGTCTCAGTTCTTAGTTGTAAATGCCATTTATAGGTCTTCACCGCCTCTTCCTTTTTCCCTTCTCTCACTCGCATGAAATAATAATACTTTTCTGCCAAAACAGTTGGAGCTGTCAGACCTAAACTGGTTTGCTTAGTGATCTGTTAGGAATTCAAAAGCAACACCCAGTTACGTGTTGGTCTTAGAGGAGGTGAGAAAAGCGAAGAGCCACGTACAGTAAGAGTAAAATATAAGGCCACTGCTTGTCAGGATTATCATGGAGGCTACTAAATGCAGTTTGTATTAATTGACATTTTCAAATAAGATGTTAAATCTTTTTTTGTTGAGTAAATAAGTCCTTCATGCGTATATATAATCTAAGTTATTCAAGTTTAGTAGGGTATCAACAAAGTGTCTACTTAGATGTAATGCCCTCAATCAAGACTGATGGTGTTTCTCCATGCTGAGAATTTGTGTTTACCTTCATGTTAAAGCTGCACATTGGCTACTGTTTATAATGCGGGTTAGGTGTGTATGTGAGCTGAATGCATAGAAAGCAAACGGCCTTGCGTCCAACGTGCGTCACTGACAGAGTGGAGGCCATGAATGAGTTAACCAAGCATGTAATCACTCTGAATTCAGACCCAGGGTGAAGGACGCCACAGCCGGGACTGATGGAGGGAGGAAGTGAGGAGAGGGAGTGAAGAATAAGGAGAGAAAGAGGGAGAGAGGGAGAGAGAGAGAGAGAGAGAGAGAGAGGGTGATTTAGGATGATGGAAGAAAGAGTGACCGGGTGGTGAAAGCAGCTGATTTGGGGAGAAATGTGCAAATGAAGAGAGAGAGAAAGGAAGGTGTGATGAATGAAAGAGGAGTGACTGATGAAGGAAAGGCACTGTGATCTAAAGGGAAGGATGAATGGGAGACGGCAGGTTTTTGACCGATGGAGGAAGTGGATATGAATGCTCTTGATTGAATGGTTGATTAGGGAGAAAAATAGGGGAAATTAGGTGTGGGGGGGGGGGATGTAGTAGTTGATAGGAAGGATGAAGCTCCACAGGGAACCAAATGGCGGTCTAGCAGATGACGGCCTACTAATGGTGGATAGATTGAGTGAAGGAGATATATAGAAAATGATATGAGGGCTTATGGTGGATGACAATTTCGCAAGAGCAGATTTATTTGAGGGCTTTCAGCAGGAGGCTTCAAATACACTTTTTGTGTATTTTATTGGTGTGTGTCACGCATGTGCTTGCCTCTTAAAATGTTCGTAAGAATGTGTTTGCGAACTACATTCAGTATATCTGTGTATTTATTTTGGACGGAGCGCATTATTTCAGTGCCGAATGTTCTCATCTGCCTGGATTCAGAGTCAAACAGGACGTTAAAATCACTGGAGAGATGCGAGACGCCTAAATGTGCCTTTTCCTGCTGGGCAAAATGGGCAGACTTTGACAGATGTTTAATCCCCTTGCTTTTGAGTGATGGATTGGTAATGCTGAACGAAGAGCGAGAGAATGGAAACTACAGCAGCTAAGTGGAGCGCCGCTGACTCGAGCAAGAGTTAGAATTAATGTACACTTAGCAGTGACTTAATGGTATATAGGCAGCGTATCATTATCATGCATCGTTGGAGTAATGCAAGGAATAATACGAAAGATTCCAATAACTAAGGGCCTGCTTGTTGTTTGTTTTGGTCACGTTCTCGTATTTGAGAAGACAATCTTTGTTTTAAACATGATGTTTTTCTGCAAGCAACTAAGTATGACTAGAGCTAGGTAATCAGATTTGTATTTTGTAAAAAAAACAAATATTTATTTATATTTCCTGATTTAAATTACAATTTTGCACTTTTTAAAGAGGCTATTTCAACATTTCAAACGTCACCAAGAACAACTTCAATCAGATGGCATTTTGTTTGGGGCACTATGAAGTCTGATCTTAAAAACGTCAACATGAACCAAGCACTGCTGCAGCTGACAACGAGAGTTAGCGAGAATTAGGACAACGCCAGGTCTGTGGCTCACACCAAAAAAAAATGTGTTGTCGTCGCACAGTAAATATTTACTGGTGTCTGCAAATCTGCATATACAAGCAGATTCATAGCAACCGTATTCCAGTAAAATGGTCTAAAGAAATGATGTCTTTCAAACAAAGAAATCCCTTTATTTGCGTATGAACCGATCTCTACATGCGTTCCTGAACCCAAGCATGAGAAACTGTGTGGTAGCATTTAGGGTGGAGGTGGTTGGAGTTTCATTCTGAGTGCGTGTTTGAGTAATATTCCTTTCATGCTTCTGACTTGCTCTGCGTGCATATGTAGATGTTCCCAATGGGGATTTTGCACACTGCTTTCCTCATGCAGCCTCATTGCCTTATTTCCTTTTCCACCACACACATGCACAGACACACACAGTCTCACACTATTGCACAAAGTCTCAGCCCAGGTGGCTGTTTCCGCTGCTCGCACCGCAGATGCTGATAATAGGCTGTGACAGATGAGCAGACATCATCTCAAAGTCACCTGCTCTAGAATAGAAACTAACCAACGCTGTCACCGTGTTGTGTGGCCTAGACTGGGAGGGAGTCTGACTTTGTTGTCTTTATTTCTAGCATTACAATCATCCGCAGTATTTCTCTGGTACACTGTTCTGTTTTGAGGGCCGACCTGAGGGCAGTGTCAGCTTAGCAGAAGGTCTCTGTGTCTGCCAGAGAGATGGTTTGGATGGAGCTCTTTACTAGCTTGTTACTGTTACAGTGAAAACATCTTCTGTTGGCTCTTCATGTGTCAAAGCCCACAGTGAGAACCCCACTCTATTAAGAATCAATTTATTGTGCTTGGCGCTGAAGTTGCTTTACGACTACACACCCTAGGCAGCCTGGGCCAAGACTTTTTAAGGCCACGTAAGCCAGCCAAACCTTAAGTGACAATGTAGCTTAACTATTTCGCCTTGTGTTGTGGGTGGCAGTTAGCCCAATATATGAAGACGCATCGGCTCGCCACAGCAACCAACCCTGAGAAAAATGACACCCATGGCTCACATCGGTTGCAAAAGTGACTTCCTTTGACTGATGGTGTTTGGTGCATCATTGTGTTTAAAGTTTCAATACTGGAGTTAAGCTGGTGATAAAAGTGTCCCAAACTTCCTATAGAGGCCTAAGCTTAACTATGGTTGTATCAGTCAATGATCAGAACAATATGAACCCCTGTTAAATGCAATGCAATCCAATTTAGTCGTCCTGCAATAAGTACTAATGAAGTTTCTAATGTCACAGAAACATTGACGACCATCAGATTCTCACTCAACTCTGTGAAAATTACAGACATTGATATAATAGATTGCCCACCTCCATTTACTTACAAGGGGGAGAAAATACACCTCAAACGATGCCATACCGTTGGTTCAACAACAAATATTCAATCAGTATTTATTGCAGGGAATTTCTATTGAATTGCAATCAATCATACAGAGATTGATATATTTCTCTCATCATTGGTTTATGTGCCGGAGTTGAAGGAAGCTAAGATCAACTCTCCCCTGCTTTAATGGAGCTGAGGCCTAGTGTTGGGCTCGGCCGCGTGCTTCTGGCTATTCTACCATGTTGCGCTGCCGTGATAAGGGATTGGCTGGATGACAAGAAGGCTAGTTGGTTTGTTTACTCCCCAGAAAGGGCATCTTAGTCACTTTCAGCCCTCCAACTCACTCTGTCTCTCACTCCCTGGCTCGGCTTTGTTTCACTCTCTCTCTATCTGTCTCTTTCTCCATTTAATACCGTCGTCGTCGTCCCCCCCCCTCCCTCCTGGGACGCTGATGTGCAGAGACGTTTGCGTGCTTGCATGACTTGCTGGACTGTTCAGCCGCAGAGAGCAAGGCAGCGTTGAACAGGCCCAGGGCAGCCTCAGCCCTCTCCGAGAAATGTTTAACAGCAAGAGGTAGCAGGGTGTTATCAGTTTTCGGAGCTGACTATGTTGAAGGAAAGCCTATATGCAGAGTAGTATTGTCCAAGCTGTATAATGCTGTTTTGAGGAAGAGAAGGAAATGTTGGAAAGCAAAGCTGGAGGGGTTAAGAGTCTATAACAAACAAATCCTCATGCCCATCTCTGACATCAGCGCCCCTTTTTTAACTCTAATCTGCGAAAAGGTGAGCAGCGGGGTCGTCGCCGCACCGTAAAAGCTCAGCTGTTCTATGTCAGAGGTGTCGATGACTTCGGGTTTCACAGGAAGGTGACACCTAGAGCAAGTAGTTGATCTAGTAACAACCTCGACCAGCAGCTCCAGAGAGAAGTGTTTGTAGTCAATACAGAAATAACTACCGTATCGTTCCTTAAATTGCTTAAAACTACAAATCTAACAACTAGTTTAAGGTTAATTGGTTAAAATATTGCACCATCATGTTTTCAACTAGCTGGTGTCTTAAAAAAAGGTCTGAACCAATTTTAAGTGAGCCCTGTACAGGCTTAAAAGCACAATGCTGTATCATGGAGTGTTTTTAGGACATCAGTGTGCATCATTGAGGGAGTAAGAAAGGCTCTATTGAATGCCTTTTGAGTATGCAAATAGGTTGGGTACAAGAACACACACACACACACACACACACACACACACACACACACACACACA
Source organism: Cottoperca gobio (assembly GCF_900634415.1). Classification (NCBI taxonomy): domain Eukaryota; kingdom Metazoa; phylum Chordata; class Actinopteri; order Perciformes; family Bovichtidae; genus Cottoperca; species Cottoperca gobio. The sequence continues at coordinate 10,072,754 of NC_041360.1, read as the reverse complement.
CACACACACACACACACACACACACACACTCTCCTGAGTAAATACTGCTGTACTCTCTGGCTTGTCTCTCGAGACGCCTCTCGACTTCCCTGTCTTCCCTTCCCTTTCCCTGAGGCAGGGACTCAGAGCAGAGAGGCCCAGAAATGAACGTGATACCAGAATGACTCGGCAGTTTGCTTTTCACTGAATATGCACAAGTGGATAATTGGAGAATCCGAATGCATGCACGCACAGCTGTATTAAGCACTTTCGCGAGCACTTGAAATGGAAACTCTTGCTAGGTGTGGTGTTTTGGCCCCCTTTTTGCCAGTATGTTTGAGCAAAGATGAGGTTTCAAAAGCCTTAGGACAGTGCACGCTGTGCGAGAATGGTGCAACGTAATACTGTGATGGATCAAGAGGTCGCAAATGTAAACCAACTCAATACCTGAGCTTGCTGTCCTCATGTGTATATGGAGGGTAACCACTTAGATACACAATAGACCTCTTTGTTCACATAATGTGACTTTATATTTGGAGATTAATTGATCTTCAGCTCCATTTTGTTAGTGCTTTCAAATGATGTTCTGCTCATTTGGGACAGACTGTCGTCTGTCACAGTCACTGTGTGGAAGGAGAGTGGCTCCGAATGTGTTTGCTCTTTCGTAACGCTCTGGCCAGGCCTGCCTTGCCCAGCGCACACAACTGGTACTACCATCAGATGGACGCACAGGGGGAAAGAAAAGACTGACAGGAACAGTCATGACTAATCAGCTGCTCTCTCTCACTCCCCTTCTGTCTCTTGTTATTGGTCAAAACTGGACTTTGCTGGTTCCTTTCAGTAAAAGGACTGGGAGCAGCTACTGTTCTGTCGGAGAGTATCATAGTCATGGACCGCTGCCAGCGAGAGCTGTCTTGAGATCAGCTAAAATAAGTTGAGCCCCCTGCAGCAGAATTTAGTGTTGTTGTTGTTGCCAAACACCCACCCACCCACAGGGACACTCTGCAGAACAGTTGTCGTCTTTCAGATTCAGTTTTGGCTGCAAGTTACATTTAATGATATCTTTTCTTTTTTGGATTGATAATCTATTAATTTACACTTGTATGTATGCAAGTATGACATTTCTGTGTCATTATATTTCATCATAAGAGGGCAGCTTCTGAATATATTGAAGTAAATGGGGTGGTATTGCCAAATAAAGTGGCACAATATCAGATATTATTACTTAGTGAGTTAACAAGGCTCATTATCTAAAATCTCTTCTGTCTTCTGAGTAGAGGCCCTATTTATTACGGACGAGGAGAGGCGCCTCCATTATATTACCAGTGTTTCCCCTACCATTGTCTTGGAGGGGTGTTTTTTTTAAATTCGCAACTCACTTTTCACATTGAACAGGTCTCTTTTATTAAATAAACTAAACGCTTATGCTATTGATCTAATTTATGTGCACGTTTCAGTTTGTACTGTCTACTTTGCGCATTCACATTCTTTCCTTTGCTCCGTTTTGCGAAGGGCGGGGCTTCGCACCTGACGCACACACACACGTGCACACGTCTACAGAGCGGAAGAAAGGAGAGGAGAGAACTAAATAGAAGCCGCACCACGCACGCGTCCCCCCTGTCGCACGGACCTCATCCAGCCCAGACAGCGACAGCACGGACCCCCCCCCCCCCACACAAGTTTTTCAGTTATCCGGCTAACCAACACACAAACCGGACCAATGATTGAGATGATTGGGGTATGATATGTAAAGCGAAAAATGGGGGGATGGAGTTCCGGAGCATTGCAAATTGAAAACACCAGAGAAAAAGAAAGAGCAGACAGAGGAAGAGAGGGCAGCTGATAAGAAAGAAAGCAGCAGGTGGATATAGAAAGTGCGGGGGAAGAGTGAGGGAAGCGATAGTGGCACAGAGGTGAAGGGGGAGATATGGAGATAAATGGGAAGAGGCGACGTGGGTCAGAGAGCTAGATTAGAAACAGCAGAGGTCTGCAATAGAGGACAGAGAGTGAGATTTAACAGCGGGGGCCACTGGCCACCGGTAACAGAAAGAGAGATGGAGTTTGGAGCTGTGTGCAGGCTAGAAAGGGAGGTAAGCCATCAGATGGAGAGAGAAACAAAAATACATTGGAGACCTTCTCTGATTCCCAAAACTCAAGATTTTGAGTGTAGGTCCTGATTCAACCAGTGAGATAAGAGACCTAATTTGTCTTGCAGGAGGAAGCCTTTAATTCTGGTTTTATTTATGTTTCACTAGGATGTGGTCAGCACCCTTGGGCGAGGCTTCGGCTGAGCGGTGAGCTGCTAAATCTGTGCAGAGCCGGTGGGCTGCTAGCATTGGTGTAAGCTAGCTTGGTTTGTCCTTGGTGGCTGAGGCTAGGCTGCTAGGCTGGTCTGAACTGTAATTGGATTAGAGAGGCAATGCAAGCCACACGCACATACACACACATACACACATACACACACACACACACATACACACACACACACACACACACACACACACACACACACACACACACACACACGCACACTTTAAAAGCACACACGCTTCAGGGAGCCAAGTTCATCTCCGTACTTGAGGCTGTACTCCTCCTCTCCCTCATTTCTTCCTCTCAAACTTTCTTCGGTCCTCATCATCCTGCTATTTTCTTTATCTCCCTTTAATCCACAATCCACCCCCATCCCCCCTGGCTGTTACATGTGTGTGTAGGTGTGTGCTACTTTGCATTTTTGTGTGTACGCATGTTAGTGTTTGTGTACGTATGGATCAGCCCTGTTCCATGGATACCCTCTCTAAATGGGATTACAGGAATTGTAGCGGAGCCCATGCTGAGAATAAAGGACAGGAAGAAGAGTGCACAAATAGTCAAGTGTAGATGATGATGTGAACCCTCATATTGAAAATGATAAATGTAAATATGAGGATGTTCCTACTGTACTGGGAGTGGGGGAGCATCGCAACCTTTTTTAGCAGCGTTGGACAGGAAGTAAAAATGATGCCAAGTGTGGTGTGCATCCTGATTGCCTCGTTACCCCTCTTAACCTTCTGTTGTGCACAATCCATGAAGAGTTTTCTTCACTTTAAAAACTGGGAAGAACTGGAATGGAGCACATGATAAGTAGTACGCAGTTAACAGGGTACAGTGTGTCTCTTATTCAATCTATTTATTGTCCGGCTCACTTTCTGGCTCATTCGTTTGATTTAAGTGACACTGAGGCGTTTTAGTAGTTTAGCTGCTGCTTCTTCTTTGAGAGGCTAGCAATAAATGCATGACTAGGGGAAAGGTACATTCCCAGGTCGTCAACATTACCAGTAAACATTTACAATAACGCTCTTCACTATCAGTAAGGAGGGAGCAGTAGTTCCATGTAATAATCGTGTGCCAGGAAACAAAATAAAACGAAGAGAGAAATGGACTTTATCTTACTGCCTGACCTGCTTAGGAAGAAACAATGCACTGAAAGTAGTCAGGTGCTACTAATGACTGTAATACATGAGCAGGGCGTGGTGAGGTGTGTTGTTTTTGAGGTTTGTTGTACAGGCTTAAGCAAGAAGCTGGCATTGCAGAAGAGAAGGAATGAAGAGCAAAGACCAAAGTGCAGCAAACCCATCGGAAGAGATACAACTGAAGAAGGATTTCCTGTGAGTGTTTGTACATTCATATGTGTGTTAACACTCGCATAGCACATGTGGCTGCAGTTAAGGAGAGAAATGAAACAGCAGTCAGTAAGATTAGAGAGAGGCCACAATATAAAAGGCTTAATAGCTGACAGGCCAGCACCAGCAGCCATATGTTTCATATGTGTCTGCTGACAACCCCACCGTATAGCTCCAATCTTCCCATATGGCCTGTACATTTCCTCAACTTCCTGCCACTGTGACAGCCAAGCCAGGGATGAAGCGCACAGCATGTGAAGATAGATAGATGGATAGATGGATAGATGGATAGATGATGATGGATGGATAGATAGATGGATAGATGGGAGGAGGGTGTAGCTCTGATGTGGGACGATCTTAAAGGAAAGACACACACACTGTAATTGATTCCACACCCAGTCGATATAATGTATGTACCGATATATGATATCTGGGTGATACTGACTCAACTAGCTGGATCCGGCTGATCTATTCAATTTAATTCTATGTTTGTATAATATATACTGGAATTTAAATTCTTGTTTAAGTTTTGACCAATTTGTTTCTGCATTAAAAAAGTTTGAAATGTAATTCCTGTTAATTTTGAAGATCTTTTTTTTTTTACTAATAAACAGTGATTCAGTTAATGTATAAATGTATTTATTTGTTACCTTTTTTTGTTTTACAAAGCAATGTTTAAGTCAAGATGTTGATGAACATCCCAGTCACACTACACTAGCTCCCGCGGAGATGGATTAAAACTTCTTGTTTAGTCTGATTAACATTCCAAATTTTAAAACTGCAACAGTTATTACTTTCTCTGCTTGAACGACACAACATCAGCATCTCTTCATCTGCAGATCTAACACCGGTGCGCAGCCTTCTGCACCCTGCTATACATGTGAGTGTTTGTACGTGTCTCAGGCTAGCTCCATGAGGTGCTTCACATCTAAAAAAAGGATGTGGAGGAGGAGAGAGATGTATTTGAGGGAAGAGTTTGACTTGAAATGAAGGCAAAGGGATAGCAGAGAGGGAGCTGGCGTTCAGGGTCGTCTGATTTCCGCTGCTGGGTTAGGGTCACTTTATGGGGGCCACTGACTGGGCCTCCCAGGAGTGAGTCAGAACAGCTCAAGGCTGGACACAACACAAAAAGACAACAGAGGATTTGACCCCTATAAGGCCTCTGACATCCCCTCGTGTGTGTGTGTGTGTGTGTGTGTGTGTGTGTGTGTGTGTGTGTGTGTGTGTGTGTGTGTGTGTGTGTGTGTGTGTGTGTGTGTGTGAGAACAAGGATAAGTCTGACTGACTGAGGGCTTACAGAGGGCTTCAGACACAGCACACTGTACTTCATAATAACACAGTCAAGCAGCTTTTCTTCTCTGTTGTGCTCCCGGCCGCAGACCTGTTAAACATGACGTGTCTAAAAGCCTTTTTAATCACCGGTGGTCTCTGAGCTGGGTTGCTCTTGATAAATGTGAACAACTGAGCCAACAGCCTGGTAGCATTAGGAGCTATGTTAAAAACTGGCTGCACTTAGGACTGGCTGTGAACACAGGGTATTATGAGGAGTCCAGGTGTGGCAGCGAAGCCAGCAGCAAACTTTGCCACAGTTTAATCCAGGAAGCCAGGGAAAAGGAAGGAAGGGAAGGACTTCCTTCCAAAAAATCCCAAATATATGACATAGGACTGGACAAATATATTGGACAAAGATGTAGATTCCAGCTGGGAAGCGAAGAAAATGGGGAGTCTAAGTCTGTTCTGCTTTCCCTTCCGTCCCAGTTTCATCCTTTTATCTTCCCGGTCTTGTTTTCTGCTTGCTGTCTGACCCGTACTCCCAACCGAGGTTTTTTCTACCTACAGTAGCTGCCTCGCACTGGAAGCCCGAGTGGACTGAGTCATATATCAGGGGGAGTGTGCTGAGCAGATCAGGCTACTACAGATTAGAGGTGAGAGGAGTGTGCTGCTGATTTATTACCGGCCGTTAGCTGGTTAAATAAGGCTAAGTGAGCTGGCCGGCTCGGGGAGGTGAGATGGAAGAGATTAGGCTACACGAAGAGAAATGGAGGGAGAAGATCTGTGAAGTGAAAAATGACTCCTGACCTCCTGTCGTTTGCATACTGTTTCTCTTGATCGTCTGCCTCGTTCACTCCTCTGCTACTCTGCCCTTCTCTTCATCCTCTGCACAAGCACCTCATGTTGCCTCTGCAGAGCAGCGCTGGTTATGTTGGGCTTGAGAAGCGGCCAACAATGTTCTCTGTGTTGTCTAATTATTATGCAACAAGTTGGTGCTGGTCGTTGACGCTGACAGTGGCGCTTGTTCTGTGTGCAGCATCGCAGCCCTGAGCTTGACTTGGTAACATTTACAAAACAAAGATACCACATGTGAAAACATGGCTGTTTTTAAAAGTGCAGTTGAAATGGATTTATAATTTTCCTCTTTGGTTTGTTGAAGATGGATTAAATGCTGAGAGGGAATTGCACCTCTATCGGCAACTATTAATTGGCAACTGATTTGATAATGGGTTAATTGTTTTAGTCCCCTTTTTAGATTCTTAAACATTGCAATATCTGATAGTAAACAGAATATATTTAGGGGTTTGAACAGTTGATTTAAATACAACAAGCTATTTGAATCCATCACCGTGGGCATGTTTCACTATATCAACAAAACGATTAATTGACTAATCCTCTGATATTTCTATAGCAGTTATTAGTTATGTCCCCCGCTGGATCCTACATTTCCCAAAATGCAACTAAATTGCATCTTTCATTGGACTTGCCCTGCTTGATAAATGCTCATGTCTTTCAAAAACCATAGCTTAGTTTGTAACGTAGCCTTTGTTTTGCAAATGTGTAGTCTCAAAGCACCAGCAAAAATAGGTGGGATGCCCCTTTAATCACACATTCAATACTGAGTCATTGTGACCTTCCTGACTCAAAAGCGAGGATTTGACAAGAGCGACCGATAGAAATATGTCTAATTTGTGGCTCTGGATGAGGCTATATGTGTTCAAATGTGTGTGCTGAATATCCGCTCTGTAAACTGTTTCTGTCCCCCAACCTTCAGATGATGCGTCAGTTTGCACGTTTATTTTGTGTGCGAGTGAGAGAGAATGAGAACAAGTGAGATACATTCCCCACATCCGTTTCCTCTCATAGAGGAACAGTGGGTCAGGGGTTTTTGCTCTGCTCTGATGAGTTCATGTGTTGCTCAGGGCCGGAGGGGAGGGGGCAGGAATACAGTGCACTGCACGCAGATGGGACATTTCTCATGATCACTGGGGATTGCATGTAACCTCGTGAGGTGATAGGAACTCTTTCATATTAAGAAAATGTTAGCCTTGTTGCTTTGTCTTTGATATTTGTAAAGTGAAGTTTGGTGCAGTCTGACGCTGCATGAACGGAGGAAGCTAACATTTTGGAGGTCACAAGGTCTCTGTCCTTACCCTTTTTCATCTTGTACTTGACGTTATTGCGGTTATCTGTTCTCAGACTGTGTGTGTGTGTGTGTGTGTGTGTGTGTGTGTGTGTGTGTGTGTGCTATTCCTTTATCTCCCTTGCTGCCCCACCCTGTACTGTAACGTGCTCTCCTTTCCTCCTCATTGTTCTGCCTCTCCGCCAGTCCAGGGAGTCTAGAGCAGGAGCTCGCAGGAAGTCTTTGTCACTCGTTGCGCTGAAGGGAAGGCAAACATTGAGATGCACAAACACAGGAAATGCTGCCTTCCTCACACATGCTCCAGCTGGGCGTCTGTCATTCTGTAGCCGCGGTTTATCAGAAAGCAGCAACGTGAACGCTGTCTCTAACCGCTGCACATGTCTCTTTCTGTGTTTCGGTCTCCTCCATCTCGCTTAGTTGTCCCCTTCACTGTTGGTGAGAACCACTCTGAATCTGTGCAGCTGCACTGCCTTCCTGAACACTGGCAATTAGCCTTTGTGCCATATTTTATATTTGCTAATTCGACAGTGAAGTGAAGTGGCCTCTGGGAAACGGATGTGATGTTATGTCATGTACTGCTATAGGGATCATAAAAATACTCGAACAAAGAAGAAAACTGGTTAGGAAATGTACAAAAGCTCTCTAAAGCTGTTAACTGTGTTTATGATTTAAGTTGGATTTTTCCTTTTTAATACTTTTATTGCAAGAGTTTTCTTATCCTATCTATCCCAGAAACTTTAATAAGGCTCATAAATTCTTCATTGTGCTTCTTCTCTGTTTTGCTCCTAGCAGCTGACCATTCCATATTATTTTCTCTCTTATATTGGAGGGATGTGATGTGTATGTGATCTGGAGATCAAGAACCTTTTTCAGTGTGGGCTTTAGCTACCTGGCCGAGGCCTTTTCTAGCATCAGCTCAGAGCTGCAGGGACATGCTCCACGCTCTCAATGCACGCTTTCTGTGCCGAGTCTGGAGATTTGAGTACATTAAAAGGAATGTCACTTCACATTTTCTTATCTTTTGGATTTGGAATTCAGTCATTCAGTCTGCTGCTGTCAGGCTTGAATCAATTACTGACTTTTATTTAATCTGTGTCCATTCCTGCGATGCTGAGAGTCAGTTTTTAAACATAAGTATCACTATACTGATACAAAAGTTAACACAGGACTTAAAATTAAAAAGAAAGAGCCATGATATTACTTCTTTGGAAACATAATAAAAACTAAACTTTATCGATGAGTAAAACAATCAGGCCTCTGTGACGTAACGTTGTGGGTGCTTTAAATCACCAAATAACCCTTTGAAAGTTATGTTGTGCGATTTGACCCCAAGGAGGATGGCATCTGTTTTGATGAAGCTAACAGGGATCCTAACAAAGGAAATGAAATAAAAACGACCTTGAAAGTTATTGAAATGTCCTTGAACATCCCAATGTGTGTTTGAACCTTGTGATGGCCAGACACTATTGTTTGCATCTATCTCTGGGCTTAGTAAGCAAGTCGCAGCTCAGGACTTCTCCGTCTTTCTGTCTTAAAATGCATGCAGTTATCTGTGTGTTGCAACTCCAGCTTGACTTCAGGGAGAACTGATGGGGTGCTGGAAACAGAATTTGGATGTAGCGTCTTCTTTTTTTTACCACAAGAGGGCAGCACATGTCCAGTTCACATGACTGCTGTAGGCAGGGGAAATGCTTACCTGTCAGTAGTTGGGTAACTTTGTTTGGTCAATCATATTGATTTTAGCAGGCCATATGAGTTCACTTTTTTCCAAGAGAGGTGGTTGCGTACTTAGCTCTGTGTGCAAGTGACAATACAGGATACAATTTAAAAAATAAAAAGAGATGTAGCAGACAGTTTGTGACATGAAGAGAAATGTAGATGAAAGAAGAACACGTTTTGAAGAAGAGAAAGCAGACAGGGGAACAGAGAGAGAGAGATCCAATGAGCATGAAATCCGATCTTGTTGTTGCATAATCATCGCTTGCAGGCCTTTGCCTTTGCAACGGGCTCTGTCTGCTCTTTCCAGTCCAGTATCACATGACCCTATTAAACCAGCAATACCAGTCCACCACCAGCCAGAGGCAGACACTGAGATCAATAGTTCTGTTCTTCTCTCTGCTGAGGCTCAGTCTTTAATTCATTTTTTCTTTCAGTATTCTTTTATGATTTTAAGTGAAGGCTAATTTAGATATTCAAATCATGATTTATCATTCAATGCTACAGAAACACTGATTTCTCAATCCCATTTTT
>NC_041360.1:9955951-10058451 GCF_900634415.1 Cottoperca gobio | reverse complement strand
AGTATAGTGGCAGAAGTAGACCTACATTTTTATCACCATTACAAGGCAGATAACCACTTGTACAATCATTTATAATTATCAAAAGTATAATCTCCACAAAGCCATTATTTATTTCCCTGTTAAACTACATCCTTTTATAATCCACTCTGGTTTGATCCAGTGATATGTGCCAACAATTTATCAATTCAAAGTTCAAGCATGTTTACCAGCTTCCTGTATCATGAACTGTAAAGTCGAGTATATGTATGTGTGTTCCTTGGAAAGGCACACTCTTACACTTGGAAGGGCTACTTTGGATTTAAATGGCATTAATGGATCCTCAGACCTATTCTTAGCCTTAAATCCCTCTCTCGCGCTTCAGGTGTCCACAAGAGCTGTGTTGTGGTGGTGGAGTCTGGTTTGTCTTCAGCATATGGAGGAATATACATATATGTGTGTATATCTCCTCGAGACTGTGAATGGGGAGAAGGAGGAAGCTGGCTCGCATCGATAAACATTTTAACCATAAATGGCTCGCCGGCTTGTAAATGTATCTTTGGTGTTTTTTTTTGTATTTAGACGTTGCTTTAGTCCGGTTTTATGTCGCCGAACCGAGCCGGGGGAGTGGGTGTAGATGTGGACGTATTGAAAGAAAAGGTTCAAGTTTCATCTGATGTTTTTTCCGGGAGTAAAAAAAAAGCAGTGGTTTGCGTCAGCGAGGCTTGGATAACAAAGCCGCCTCAGCCTCAACCAGACTCTGTTAACACGAGATTTTATTTTTCCAACTTGCATCGCTCTGGACCGCACGCGCGCCAGTGATACGAGCTCCTATTGTTTTTTTTTTTTTTACCAAAACGCCTGCAGTCTGAATAGTCGTTAATCCTGCCCCACGGAAACTAAACCGAGGGGGAACTGGAGGAGGGGGAGGTCTGGGAAGAAACGATAGAGAGAGAGAAAGGTGCTGAGTGAGAGAGGACTGCAAAGAGCAACTCCGTATTGTTCCGCGTGTGTTTGTTCGTTCTGCAGCCGCCCAGAGAAGAGAGGGACGCGGCGGGGTTCGTTGCTTTCGGGTGCAACAAAAAGCTGAAACGCCGTCAATTCTGGATTTCTTTATCCGCTTCCTGTCGTCCAGGATGAGGTTTAAAAGGAACGGGTCCTATACGCTAAATAGGTAAGAGGCTGGTGTAAATGTGCGCGACGCTAACTTAATAATGTGTTATCCATATGGAGAAGAGGAAGAGGAAGGACAGAACATTGTGTGATATGCTCATATGATTAGTTCATAAATCAGTTCACTTTCTCTGATATGTCCATGAAGGCGTACAATGTTGCTCAGTGAATAAAAAAAAAAAAAAAAAAAATCCTTGATAACTTGAATAATGCTAAAGAAGACTTACTTTTTTTATTGCATACACATACGCTGCAATGGCACCATCAGGGGCTACACTGCTGATCTATATTAAGGTCTTTTGAGGCTACATCTGATGAAAAATCACTGTGAAACTATTTATAATTGCAAAAAAATACAGTATGTCAAGCAAAATGCAGTCTGAACACTTGACCGTTCCTAATCAGACTCTGATAATGTAATGTAAATGTATCTCAAGTGTATCCTGAATTTAGTGTGGCGCCCACGTGTAGTTCAGTCTGTGTGCTTGATCAGAAGAAACCTATATGTTTTGCTTTAAGGGGGCTGGGCTCTCTCTTTTGTTTCCTCTCTTTCCATGATGGAAAAGAGCTAAATGATCTCTCCCTCCCTCCCTCTTTATCTGCCTCTCTCTTTCCCCTCCACAGAAATACTCCCTACTTGCCTTTCCATCACCTAGCAACTTTGTATGTGTTTGTGTTATGTGTGTTGCACTGTGTGTTTCTGCCTCTTTCCCCCTAACCCTCTTTCCCTTGACATGATTCAACGTCCTCTATTCATATCTTGGCGTTTCTAAACCCGGTTACAAGTCTGGTCTTTCCCTTGCGCAGTGGTTCGGGCCCTCTCTCTCCGGTCATGTGTTATCTCTCCAAGTCACAAGTTTATAAGAAACATTCTTTCTTTGTCTGTCTGTCACCCGCCAACCAAGTGACACAGTCTTTTTGAATTCAGCATATGGCTTGCTTTTATTTTGTCTGGATTTTATGATAAAGCCCAAAAGTTTGGGGAAGTACACACACACACACACACACGCACACACACACACACAGGAACTTGCTCATATTGTTGAAAGTGACAGTTGCTTAAATGGCAGTTTCACTTCTTACACTTTCCCTCTGGCCCTCCTTTTCCCCTTTGCCTTGTTCCATGGCATATGGCCTTCCGCTGTACTTGACACACACACAAAACTCGCATCCTGACCCTGACTTTTAGGTACTGAAACACAAAGGGGAACTAATGAGTGCCAAACACCCACTTCATCACACAGCCCAAAATGCATGAACGATGTTATCGGCTGTTATACCCCTCCCCCCTCCTCCCCTTTCTGTTTTTACTTAGGAATTGTGTGCAAGAAAAGTGTGTGTTACTTTGCCAGGCCTCGAGAGAGGAGGAGGTGTTGCAAGAGGGATGACGTCATGGGATGTAAAAGTGCTTCGCCGGGCTGCTGTCCGTCTTTGTCATCTTTTATCTCTGGAAGAACAGATAGAGAGAAGCAGCAGAGGGCGGGGGGGACAAGCAGTGTTGTTGAGGCGGGGTTAGATGAAAATATCCGCTCGGTCTGGCTACTGGTAAATCCATCTCACTGTTCTGGACCTGATAAGTCTGTGGCAGAATAGAGCAGAAGCGCCCCACTGCGGTCGCTACATAGCTGCCATCTTCTGAAGGTGACTGTCGTCTCTGCCTCTATTGTCTCAGTCTTTTTCTTGGCAGGCTGCAGTGATTTGTTTCGTCCGAACAGAGCAGCGTTGGCCTGTTTGACATTGAGTGTCAGCCATGTCGGCTGCCTTCGTCATGCCGGCTAATCGTTCAATTACAGCATCATACAGACCTGTCCGCTGCAGTCCTTTTTTAAAGCGTTTGTGTGGGTTTTGATGAACAAAGAAGCAAGTGAACACCAGAGGGCAAAAGAAAGTGATTGCTCTTATGAAGTGATGCAGGGAAGAGAGGAGAGATGTAATGAGGCCCATGATTCAGCCGGTGTGTCCTTCACCTTGTTTGCCCAAACCACAACACAAGCACTCTGCAATGATTGGCTCGCTTCCTGGGGGCTTGCCTCCGCGCTAGCCCCTCCCATCCCGTACCTCTGCATCATTTGTGTGAATGAAGAGTCATGGTAATTGTGTACGTGTGCATCCTGTGCTGCATGCCTATACACGTGTGCAGTCCCTCCTTGGTGTTGACTCGAGAGTTGACTATTAGCCATCTGCTGTTAGAATTTAGCTATATGTCAATTCATGTGCAAATTCACATGAATGGATATGAACTTGCTGCACTGACAGGTGTGACAGGATATGACTCTGACGTGGATTTAGCAAACAGAGCGCGTGGTCTGTATGAGCGAGGGGAGGAGTTAGGATGTTTAGCCCTTGTTTAGGATGTATACAGATGGCTGAGATTGCTGCCTCTGTCCATCTCTCTCTCTCTCTCTCTCTCTCTCTCTCTCTCTTTCTCCCCTGCAGTCCACCCTGTGCTGCCCAGCAGTCAGCAGTTTGTTTATGGGACTCTGTTTGCCAAGCTAATCTTCCCGCCTTTCAAGTGGGAGCCAGCAAACGAGGGAGGGAGGGAGAGAGAGAGAGAGAGAGAGAGTGCAAGAGTGTGAAAGTGAGGCAGGCAGTTGCAGTAGTTGGTAAGGAGAGAGAGAAAGAGAAACATGCTCAGAGGAGTGTGTCTGGTTTTGTGAATGATAGTTAGTTTTGAAAGTGTATTTCTGCTGGTTTGCTCGGCTGACTCGCTGATCGGCCTGCGTGCATCCGTCTGTCCGTCCTTGATGACCTGCGTTAAAGCTAGAGGCTGTTGCAGTTACTGTACGATCACACAAGGTGCTATGCCGGAGCTGCTGCACCTGTAGCCAAGTTTGCCAGAGAGGAGACGGGGGAGGTACAAGCGAGGAAGGGTGCTGTGGGTCGGTCGGAGCCTCGTCACCCCGGCTCTGCTTCACCACCGACTGGATGGGGGTTCTGGTGTGCTGCGACTGCTTCTTCTATCGGTAGTTAACAAAGTCACTGTTACTCTTTTTTTAATATATTTTTTTATCCTTTCTTGACCTTTACTGTTGTTGTTGTTTACGTCACACTTTGCTTTTTTCATCATTGCTCAATTTACATTGTTAGACCTTCATTAACGTCTCCATCTGACCCCCCCTTCTCCTCCCCATTTACTCTCTCTGTTATGCTGCTGCAGTTTTGTCAGAGACATATGAGGAAAGTGCTGCTGTAGCAGGCAGAGATACTGCTGTAGTCAGACACCAGGGGTATCTTGACTTGTGGGAGGGGAAAAAAAGAGGAGGCGGGAGGGAGTTGAGGACAGGGACAGTGATGGCACATAGTCATACTCCTATAGCTGATTGAAGAGGATGTTAGATGGTGCTGGTTACAGGGTTTGTTAGTAGGGTACAGGTAAAGACTAGGTGGAGTGAAATGGCATGTAGCCAGAAGTCAGCGAGTCTGTCCGGCTTGGCCAACTTTTCCTCTCATCCTCCTGTGTGCCCCTTTGGCTGAGCTGCTGTTTGTTTGGACACAGTGTTCCAAGGGGGCAGGGAGTTGCTTTTTCCTTTTTTTCTGTTTTTGTTGTTTGCGGATCATTGATATGTCAGATTTTGCTCTTTTATTCTGGTCATTACCACCTGAATTGACCTTTTCTTTGGTTCCCTACCTTGAACACCTATCATGTGTTGGAGAGCCTGTGCTGTGCACTTGTATTATAGCTGGTCGTTGTGCTTGAGAGAACGGATAGATGATTTAGGTTCTGCTCTCTGGCAGTCGGAGCAGAAAGGAACCGTTTCCCCTTTTTTGTGGCTCTAGGGTTAGCCAGCCTGAGCCGGCCTTAACTGCTGTATAAAATCTAAATATAACTTTCTAGTTCTCTAAGGAGCGTTTTGATGGCGAGGGTAAAATTGTAGCTCTAGCACAGCTGGATTAGATTATGCTTCGCTGTGATTCAGAACTTTGTTTACACTTCACTGCTACTCTTCGTATGAATAACAGCCTGCCGTTTATGTGTGCATGTATGTGTGCCATGTATCTTTAAGGCTGCACATGTGTTATATACTGTAGGCCTCAGTGAAATACACACAGAAGCCTTGTGAAGGCAGGGGCCTGTGCCAGGAGCACTTGTGTTCTTTTCTCCCCCAGTCATGATCAAGGCAGGGGTGGGACGTGGACAGCGCAATGATGGCTCATGGGCTCATTAAGCCAAAATGGGCCGTCACGTCTATTTTTAGCATTTCCTCTCCCTTGGCGCCTCCGTCAGCCAATGAGGCGGCTTGGAGGTGATGCTATATGGCTTGATTGATGTGTGTTTTTGGAGGCACACCCATCCAAACAGGTCCTCGTTGACCTCGGTCCGGGCCAGCCCTCAGTCCCCTGGGCTCCGGTGTTTCAGCTTTCACCAGTAGCATTGTGGGGAATGGAGACTGCCTGCCAGCACTTCGTCAAACAGCGTCAACTCTGATGTTGATCATCCTGTTAAGAATAGAGTGATTTAACAGTCTCACAGTCATCACATGACTCAAAGTAAAATAAGTTGGAATTGGCCTCCATTTCTCAGCCTTTCCCTTTTTTGTGTATATGTATGTCAGGAGCAAAGACTTGATATTTTATACTACGTAAATGTAGTACTTCTCAGAGTCAACCAATTCTACCTAAAATTGCATAGTTATTATAGAACATCTGAGTGTAATTTAATATAATATATTTGAATGATCTAGGTCTATACTCTATAACATTATTATTATTATTATTATTATTATTTTCTTTTTTTTTTTTTT
Organism: Cottoperca gobio; assembly: GCF_900634415.1. Lineage (NCBI taxonomy): Eukaryota > Metazoa > Chordata > Actinopteri > Perciformes > Bovichtidae > Cottoperca > Cottoperca gobio. The sequence continues at coordinate 10,052,560 of NC_041360.1, read as the reverse complement.
TTTTTTCTCATCACATGCATGTAGATTTAGATGAAAAGTCATTCTATCAATCAACTTTATGCCACTCGAATGTCTGTTTCAAGCTGGTTATTTTATTTTATCCAAGCATAAAGACTGGACACAGGACGAATGGCTAAGAACTAATTTGTTTCATACATACAAAAAGCAAAGTAAACAATACTTGAACAGACTCTGGCAAATGTATTATCTGACATGTGTTAGGGTTGTGACACTGTTTTAATCTCATGTGCCCCATGTGTTTGCTGTCTGTTGACAGATTAACCAGTCTGGTTGGGATTAAGTGTCATTGGTCCAATATCGAGACTGAAAAAAAGTGTATTCTTAGAGTAACTATTTCATGATTCTGAATATATTATAGATGTGGCCATGTAGTTCTCAGCAGCGCTAATGTTTCACAAAGAAAGCTTAAAAAAGTCTGACAATAAAAAAGGTGACTATTCTGATTTGTCCTGCCTTCATTAAAGTGTATCTGAAACATATTTGCAAAGCTTTATATGTTTATCTTTGGTTTGGGCTGTCAGCCTTGTGACACCATAGAAAGTTTAATCTCTACCTATTTACATTGTCACATGTGAACACGTTTTCTATCTCTCACAAACTCGCTGGATCCATTTTCCAGGGCTTTCTCCAACACCATAGTCCTGAGGCACACAGTTGAAGTTCTCATTCAGCTTTAATACATTTTCTGCCTTTTGACTGTTTTTAACCCCCTATAATAATGTCAACGGTTCAAGCGGTGGCCATCATTTCTCCACACACAATTGCAGCATGAAACAGAAAATTAGATTTTCCTCTCCGTAACATGGCTCCATGTTTCTGTATGATATTGCTTTTGATGTGTTTCTTGAAAGCAGGCACATTCAGACTTCGAGGCTCCAATCACATTACAAAGACGTGTGTGTGTGTGTGTGTGTGTGTGTGTGTGTGTTTGCGCTCAGTGGATCAGTTGGTACATTTTATAATATGTGGTGTGGAACAATAGTGGCGAGTGTATCATCCTACTGTGTGTGTTATAGCAGAGCAGACCGTACTTTTTTCCATGTGTCTCTCATTAGGCTATCTTTGGCAGGCCTGGTTGCTTCCACAGAGTTGTGGCGTGCAGCTCAACAAGGACACCATTCTCCACCAACAAACCCCACACTCGTTCTCCTCAGCCCGGCAGACTCCCCTCCTTGTGTGGCTGTCCGTCACTCAGATGGGGCTAAATTGAATAAAGCTGAAATGTTCCAGTCTTTGAGAAAAGTCGGGCTGCTATAGCTAGCTAAATCACGATCTATTAAAAGCTTCGGCTGGAGGAATTGGATGGCAATATTTCCTGTGGCTGTTGCACTGTATAATCAAGCTGCTTTGTCATTCTAGCTGGACCTTTAACTTAACAGCAAGCGACGCCCTTTCATTTTTAAAAGAAGGTTTGATGGTCTGTTGAAAATCAATTTCTAGAAAAGAACTCTAGAACAAATATCGACCTGCTAAATTTAGATTCTGTACAAACTGTTCTTGTTTGTTTTGTAACCCAACAATGTTAACAAAAGTGAAAACTTCATCAGCCTTGTTAGATCCATACACCCTTCCACCAAGAACATCAGGCTAGGAGTTTTTAAGTAATCTTGCTGACAAACAAACAAACCAAATGCATTATCTCTTTGGCGGAGGTAACAAAAGGGGCATGCGGTCCAAAAACAACCAGTAGGATTCAGTGGAGCTTGCTGCACTCGTACAGTGGACACTACCTATTACTCATCATTAATCTAATGGCTGCACTCAGGTGTGTGTGTGTGTGTGTGTGTGTGTGTGTGTGTGTGTGTGTGTGTGTGTGTGTGTGTGTGTGTGTGTGTGTGTGTGTGTGTGTGGTCCTGCTGGCTCAGGAGATGGAGAAAGAGATGGCCTTGCACTAACCTCACCTCCACATTTCCACACAGTCAGCACACACGCAGTTATGCACATGCTTAAATAAAAAAGCTCCGGATGTCTTTGCACCGCCTTTGTTACTTAAACAACTTAATTCAGGTAAACGTATTCAGAAAAAGCAAACCATAACACACCTGGGAACACACCATCTGTTTAGAACACTAATCAGTGCTGATCAGACAAATATTAGGTGCAGCGTAGCAGATCAAAAGTTGTCTGTGTGAGGAAGCAGGTGCCCTGTAGGCATGGCAAAACTCACAGCTGCTTGGTGGCCCCATTGGCAAGTGGAGAATGGCTTCATTGTGTCTTGCTCAGTTTGTAGGTCGGTCAGGTGGCAGGAAAAGGGTTTGACATAATTCAGTATCAAAACAGCCTGGAGGGTTTGAATGTGCTGTAAAGGTGGCAGGGAAATTGGTTAAAACAGTTGTTGCAGCAGACCATGGCTTCTCGGTGCTGCCTCTGGGAACAAGAGGCCCATTTTAAAGGGAGACAGGAAGTGCCTGGGCGCCTCACTTCCTGTTTGTCGAGTTTGTCCCAGGCGAGAGTGAGAGGGAGGGGGGTGGTCTAATTGAACGGAGAAGATGTTGGTGAGTAGGTAGGCCTTATGTATTCACTCTCCGCCTCAAACTAAAACACACACACACACACACACACACACACACACACACACACACTTGTCTGCATAGCTGTGTAATTGCCTCTGTGCTGCAGTGCCTTTGCCAGCTGCTCCCCCTCATTTGTTTCAATTATCTACCATCTGACATGGCGCTGTTACCAGGAATAGGACGGAGATGAAGACAAAGCAGAAAACAGACAAAGAAATTTGTCTCCAAAAACTGCAACTTTATTATGAACAGATTGTTATATGTCATACCTTGAAAGCACAGCAGGATCCCAACTACGTCACGTTCAGATTCATGACACACATTGAACTCCCTCCTTGTGAGACTATATTTAATCAGAGAGTAGCTTTAGCGCCGGAGCGAGCAGGGAAGCTGCAGAGTGCTGACTCCAGCATGTTATGCGGTGACGTTCATAACATTTATTATGTTCACTTACAGAACTTGGCTGCCGGCCAAACAAGGAATAACCTTAAATAACCTTTTGTACCACTGGAGCCTTTCTGACATCTGCTTGTGTGTTACAATATTTCTTTATTCTTCCTGGTATTTAAGTCTTTTGCGTTGCAGAGAGATGTGCACAATGCACCAGAAAACCCTCCCCTCCCCCTTTGGGAGAGATGATGTCACTGCATAAGCTCATCTTCCCAGGTGGGAGCCAGTTACTTCTCTAAGCTAATCAGAGGCTTGTTTACACCTGAATCCCCTGGCGAGGACACACACACACACACACTCAACTTCATAGTGTTAAGAGCCGCTGACCTCTTTTGCTCATAGAAAGGGTCTTTAAATTAGATCGCTCCTGCTCATCCTTTACCAAAGGAAACAATAGATGGAGGAAAATGACGCTGTGTGGCAGCAGCGGTGGAGGGGCACACGTCCCTGCTCTCGCTGCTCTAAGGACATCTACTGATTTGACCTCTCTTGTGTCTCCTTTCTGTCAGTCTCTTTTATTTTCCCATTCTGACACCGGCAGCAGCTGCCTAAGCCCACTTCCTTCCCTCGCTCATTGATGCACCATCTGTACACGACAGGCATGCTTTTTGTTTGGTAGCATATGTGTTGTTGAGGATGTGAAAAAGTTGCCATGCCAGTGTCTGACAAAGGGCAGTGCTTCTCTGTGGTCTCACTGTCATCTCAGCAATGCCCTCAAGGTGCAAAACATGCTTGGCTTTCTCCCCCCAGTCCGCCCCTTCCTCTCCTCTGTTTCAGTTTTCATTCTACCTTTGCCCTCAGCCAGCCTTGTACACACATTGTGTGTTTCCTGCTGTTTGGCCCCCGGAGACCGATATTTTCTGACATCCCAAAATGATCTTCTGTCGTAGATAATTACCGCAAAACAAATCTTTGGGTGGAACACTTCTGTCTAAACAATTACATTAAATTGAAGTCAGTGCTCTGTGTGATGGGACTCGCTGTGGGCTAACCATCACTACCTCTTGTTGTTGAGATGCTGTTGTTTGGTGGCAGTGTTGTTGTTGTTATGGGTCCATGGGAGGCGCTGGTGATTAAATCACGCCTCCCTGCCTTCCAAGTATCTTCCTTGGAGAGACCAGACTTCCTCTCTGGGCAGGAGAGGTGTTACTTCTTGCTACACACCCACATTAACGTAGGTACTCTGTAAACCCCTAAACTGGTTAGAGATTAAAATGCGCACAGAGGCGTACTCACCTGAACTTCCTACAGGGAGCACTGACTCGCTCATATTTTCCACCAGCTTGGTTTTTGGTTTGTTGATCTGTTGGCCTCCTTCAATCACATGCTTCTCTTCTCCTCTTTGCTCAATCCTGGGTGTGACCACTTCCTACGCCTTCATCCACTCAGTGTGAATCAGACTCACACAATGGACCAGAGTTTTCCTCTGCTATCAGATGGCGGCCAGATCTCGTCTAGTCATCAGGGGGCAACTTTACTTTTTTTATTGCTTGTCCTTTTTAGGATTTTTAGGGCAAACTAATATACCCTTTCCTTAACTTTCTAACCCTTCTTCTGTTTTTGCCTGCATCATCACTATTTTGAAGATGAACAGAATGCACTATGGACGGGGTTTTTATATTGGGTTAAAGAAAATAAATGCGAGTATATTTGATAATAGTTTTTAATCAAACACCTTGTGAACTTTGGTATTCATAATGAATGTGTAAGCAGCTCTAATTACTTTTTAAAATGCACCACTCATGTGTGTGTGTGTGTGTGTGGGCAGGGAGGCACTGGCTGTACTCTTCTGTGAAAATGTCCTTGTTCTCTCTGTTTGACCGCACGGTTGTTGTGATAAGTAGAGCAGCAGATGTGAGTTGGCTGTTTTGAAAGACAACCAGACTCTCAGAGAGCCTCTGCTGCCGTGACGACTTCAGCGATGAGCTCCCGAGATAACGGCTACTGTACAAAACGCTCTCGAGCTGATGGACACATAATGTTCGCACACTCGCATCTGTGGGGGACGTTGTCAATGAGAGGGTGCACAGACATGAGTGTTTCTCAGAAACCCACGTCATTCACTGAGAGATTCAAACGATATCTGACAATAGAGGAAGGCCATCACAGGAGATGAGGAATACATTAAGTTTCATCTTTATGGAAACAACAATGGGACTAATGTATTACCGAAAGTTAACAGATGTATTCTGCTTTTTTTTTCTTCACAGTATGTACATGTTTTTACAGCAGTCGAATACAACAGTCCTACAATAAATCCTAACTTTATGAAGGTTATATTCAGTTTTTGTGGGAATTTCATTCTAGAGGTGTCGTTTTGGATGATGTAGTTGCGGTGTTGTTGAACTGTATTCCTCATACAAAGTGGTGTTTCTGTTATTTATACCTGCCCTCATTGATAGTCATTCTTAACATTTTCATTTTAAAAATGTTCCTTTTAATCGCACAACAAAAGAAAACTTACGTTGTATGAGAAGGAATATATGTATATGTACGGGAGCAGCTTACTCTACTAATAAAAGCAAACAAAAACAAAAAAAAGCTAAATAATTGAAAACCACTGAAACACCCAAACACTGATTTAAAATGAGTGTCAAAGAGATATAAAATTGCATTGGCAAATATACAAAAGTTATACTAACTTTACAAACGGTGGAAATACTATGGGGAAAAAATAGTACATTTTAATAGAATATTATTCCAAGATAAAGATCTGTACAACTTGTTTACTATTCGTCAGTAGCTCCAGCTCAGTACGTTTAGACCAGGTCAATGGTCAGTTAGTTCCATGTTCTCAGGGTTAAAGAGCAAACAGACAGTGGCTGGGACAAAATAACAAATCAAACACCAACGTCGCTGTTCGCTCACATGCCAGACAGTCTGATGGAGTTGTAATGTCTGCTGATGCAGGAAATGGAGACATTTCCCCTGTGAAAGGGGTCCCCTAAACCCCTCTTTCATCGCTCATCTCTGTTTGTTATTGTTTGCATCTCACGGCCCGAAAGAATGCGGACTCGCTGCACGAGTTATGTAATATACCTAGAAACAGATTTCTGTGTGTTGCACTAATGCAATTTGACTTGTGCTCTTTAGACAGCGTGTTGATCTTATCAGCTGGTTTCTAAATCATTATCGTTCATGCTGACGTGATGACTTCTTTGATTTAGATTCATGGTGGCCTCAGTGATACACTGTGCCATACCTGTCTTTTGTGCACTAAAGATTTAAAACATTTTTCACATAGTTGTCTCATTTCATTGGTCACACTCTGTTTGAGTTCGAGAGCAATATGTTAAATATGCAGACACAGTCGCTCAAGCAGAGATGAACTGTTCATCATCAATCAGTCACTCATTCCCCGCTGTAGTACAGTTTGGTTTGTCAGACCGTCAGTGCCAATTATTCAACTTAAACCATGTTAAAGGAACATTCTGTGTGAGTTTGTTCTGGGAAGCTCTATAGGTCACATCCGCATTCCCGTCGGTAGGAAATCTGTGAGTAAATGCCTCACTTAGGCGTTAATGAACTGGATCAGGGCGGGCGTGCACAGCCTTCGAGGAGAAAACAGAAAGCCACCCAAACTGTGAGCATGAACTCCACACTCTTGTCTTTATCCTTGCATCGACTGCTTTAAAGACTCACCAACAGTCCCTACAGTGCTCTCTTTGTGTGCTCTGGTTCTGTCCCATCTCCTCAGCAGCCCCTAGTAGACTTCACTGCTTAACTGTTTTGTAGTATTGGTAGATGAGTCTGACTTCTGTCCCATCTGAGCTGTTGTACAGAGTGAGTGTGTTGTATGTTTTCTGCTCCTTTAACTGAGAGCTTCTTCCCCTCAGGCAGTCTTGGAAATCCACGCTGGCATTGCTCTCTGGTTTTGATGTTGTTTTTATTTTATTTTTTAAAGACGAATTCTCCATGAAATGAAAACTCTGTTCACCCTGAAGCCCCATGGCCTTCCCCATCATACTCTCACCCCACACACGCACACGTCCTTTGCAAACACAGGCGCTTACCCCAGTGCCTTTTTCCCGCCACCTCCTTCATGACGGTCTCTCTCCTCCATTCAGCCCCCTCCACCTTATTCTCTACTGCTTTAACACACACAGGCTGCCTCTTGTGCTTCTGAGAAAACGGTAGCATATGTTTGACCACAGCTCCCTTTGCACCTCTTCTCTTCGTCACACACTCCCGTCCTCTTGCCCCCAAACCTCAGCTCTCGGTACTCGGTGGTTTCACTGTATGATTGCTATACTGTTGCTTGATGTATAGTTTAATGTTTCACACTTTGCTTTCTCGTATGTTCTTTGTGTTACTCAGCCACAGCAGTAGTGGAAAGGAACTCGTTAAGTTTTACAGTCTTCAAAGGATGCTGGCGTCCATAGCGTCAGCATAGTGCTGGTTCAGTTTCAAGTGACACACGCACACACACACACACACACACACACACACAGCATCCACACCCTTATTATAAAACCTGGAATGGAAAACTAGCTGTGAGGTTAGGATTCAGACGATGTCTGCAGTGAGAGGCCTTTTCCATGGGTGTGTACTGGTATTATTCATGTAGCCTGCTCTCAGCTTTTATTCTTACTCAAAAGCAAAAACAAAGTTTTCATTTCCTTTTTAACTTCTCTCCAGAGTCAAGTTGCTGCTCTTCAGGTTTCAAAATGTATTTGACTTCATTTACCTGATGTAAAAAATGAGCACAGCTACATTTTGCGCCAGCAGGTGGCAGTGTTGTTCTCACACCTGAATTTTCTCTGGTCTAGTGTATTTGTGTGCATAAAACTCTCACAATCCCAACACAACAGCCAAATCCACCCAGCGCAATGTTGGAGCGGTAATCTGTTTGTAATGTTTTGGTTTGGTTCAGAAATGTTCTAAATTTTATCTGCAGGTGGCAGATAAGCAAGTTTAGCATGTGTCCTAACCTCAGTGCCAAGGTTTTCATATTCTTCCCAGGAAAAGCCACATTCTCTGGCAAGACACGAAGCCTTTAGAAAGCTTTTTTGTTTCCTCCAGCAATCCACAAGGCAAAACACAAGCAAACACCTACATTTACAGTACCAGTCAAAAGTTTGGACACACCTTCTTATTCACATTGAATGAGAAAATGTATGTGCAAGTATAATAACTCAAATATCAGTATAAAAACTCTGCTTTACAGCCAACGAGAGATGCCTTTAAAGTGCTCTGAAGAAAAGAAAATACAAACAACTCCATGATTTTAAAATATGATATTTTATTGACCGAACAGTTAATCTAAAAAATAATCTGCAGATTATTCGATAATGATAATAATCGTTAGTTGCAGACATACTGGCAGTGATGGGTTCCCTCTCTCCTATATGTATATAAGTCATTATGCACAGTACTCCCACACTGTCTTTTTACCCCAGTCCCCTTTGTCATGTGATTAATCTCATGGCGTGACCTTGACAGGACAGAAAGTCTGCCTCAGGCCTCAAACCTGAGGACAAAGTCACATTCTGGCCGAGTTATGAACACCTGTGTGATGCAGCAGCATGTCACCGGTTATTCCTCTAATCCGTAACCTTGTCACTTCCTTTGCCATTATATCTTGGCTGACCTTGCACCTGAGTAGGTGTGTGTGCGTGTGTGTGCGTCTGTATGCGTGTGTGTGAGTGTGTGTGAGTGTGTGTTCTTACACTTGACAGACAGGTGTTTGGCTGAATTATGGGATAGATCGAGACTCTCCCCTGCTAAGGAATGTAGGGAGGAGGAGTGCAGCAAGCGGCCAGGGCATGCTGTGACAACCTCCCACACTGAGCCAAACTCTTTCACTCCTCTGCTCTCATCCTAACTTCTGTGTTCTTTCACTCTCCTTTTTTCACTTCCCCGTTTCTCCCTTGTCTGTTGCCTTCTCCCATTGCATCCTTCTCTCTTCATATTCTATTCTGGCCCATTCCCGCTGATATCTAAGCGGTATCTATGGAGATAGTGATTTATAAACGTCTGGACACAAGTCTGGTATTTCTCATCTCCTGTCTTCCATCTTGCTAAAGCCCTCTCTTCCTTCAGTCATAAACCATCCAGAACATGGCCTCCTGTCTCAAACATACTTGGCTACTCTCTCTTTCTTTTTTGAAATCGCTCCAGGCGAAACGGTTTAACATTTCAAAATCTGAACTAATCTGAATGCTAATTGGATTATGAGTGCAGTGGCAATTAGCTAATGGAGTATTTTTCTTCTGTGCCATTGCTGCTGTTAAATGGAGCATGAAGTTGAAACTAAATATGTTTGCTCATGAAGTGCACACATCTACCTGGCTAACAAAAAAAGCCGAGTCAAACCAAACTTCTTAGATCTCCTGCTCTTGACCTCCTTTAGTCTTTAGTTCACTCTTCATGTTGCTCTTCTTTCTCAGCTATCCTCTTCGCTCCTTTGTTAAGCCATGCTGCGTGTGCAGAGAACGATGGCATGTCTTTGCATGCAGCCCTTCCCCTACAGGAATGCAGAGCAAAAGCCAGGGAGAAAAGGGGTGCACATGCAAAGAGATAAAGAGGACTTCAATACCTTTTTAAAGGTGGATAGGAAGAAGATGGGTCAAAGAAAAACTGATGGGTGGTGATCTCTGGTGCACCTTTAGAGGGATTGATACATTAACATGATGTCTGAAATGCCATGTATTGTTGTTTTAATGCACAGTGTGTAAGACAGGGGTGCTTTGTAGAGATGAATTGTGAGCACCTCCATCAATAAAGGCTTGATAAAAAATCAAAGTGAAAAGGTTCACTAAGTCTTTAAGTACAGGGAAAGAGTCCTGCTTGCCAAGTTGGATGCCATGTATTTTGGCCCAGGTTTTGTCGGCACATGCGCAGATATGCACTCTACTGACGCTTCATAATGTACAGGCCACACATACTCAGTATTTCATGCAGCATTCAGGTGAAATTGAGGGTAAAGAGTTGAACTTCAGAGACCTAAATTGGCTGATTTAGCTTTTTCTGGGACCAATTATTTCATTCTTAGAAGGAGAAGGTGGCAGGCCGATAATATATTTTTGCTATAATTTAAAAACAATTAGCAGTGGCAGCAGAAACGGCTCTCTTTTGTGAAATTGAGGAGGTTGGTATTGCTGGTAAGGTCGCTGGGTTCAGTGTGTGGAGTGTCTCCTGGACCTGCTGACCTTTTTTTTTTATCCGGGCCTATAGAAAACCCTCTGGCACTAAAGACCTTCAGTCTGCACTGTTTTCACTGGCTAAGACCTTACCTAAACACACTACACCACTCCCACACACCCAGAATGCAACTCCAACTAAAGGTCTTACAGAGCAACTTGGAACTGCTCTGAATTTTTATTTATTCATTTTAGTTTCAACATGGTTGGCGGCCTGACCCGCCTGTCATTTTGAACCTGACTACGATTGGCTGGAGATTTGCTTTGGTAGGCCAGGGACGGAGCTGTTGCCAGGCCCCAAGGCTCATCTGCTGCAGTTGTGACTCATCTGCTGCTGGCCTGGAATCAGTGTTGTCTTTGTCTCAAATAGGTGGAATGTCCGCTCACTTTCAGACCCAACCTGTTGGGCCAGTATCCATCTCTCTCGGCAGTGAAGAAAGCGCTGTAGGCCAACTCACTTTTGTCTAAAATGTCCTACTAATTTTGTTTTAGTTTATGTTGTTTTGTTGTAGTGTTAACAGTCCAGTGTCTATTTCCTATATCCGTAGATGGTTAAAAGTTGTAGCAATTTTGTTCTTGAGTTTTTAACATAGCAAAATAACATATTTCTTTCAACATAGTACCGCCTCCTAATTGGTGCGTTATAACATCAACACCGTAATTACTTGAATTACGTAATTTTTTCTGAACCGTGGTTTTTAATTTTCCTTGTGTTATCTGTTGGTCTGATCAGTTCTTGTTGTAGTTATCGTATTGTTATCTCTTCACTCATCAGATTAAGTCCAGTGATGTCACAGAGTTTCCATAAACTGCCTTCTACTCCCCTCATTTTCACGAGTGATGTGTTTTCTAATTAAATCGGGGCCTTTACTGTTGGTCTGTATCTCCATGGTGGTTTTCTTTTGATGAGGTTAGCATACTTGAAGCAGCTTGTTATTACTGATAAATGTCTACAGGCTACAAGGGGTTCAGTCTACTAGGCATACATGGTGTTGTCTGATCTAATCTGGACATTTTTCAGAACTTCTATGTAGTTAAAAAGAGCTTCAATTCTTCCCCGAAGTTCTTATGTAACCAAGTATCCCACAAAGAACTCAGTTGAACAATGTTTTAACTTCAATGTATCTGTGACACTTTTCTATGTCGTGCTCCCTCTGAAAGTCCACGAATAGTGCCAGCAAACATCTGGTTTGGTGAGAGCAAGTGGCAGATGAATGATGCCATGTCTTGTCTGCATAGTGGAAGGGAACATGACAGTGACGTTAGTAGAGAAGAAAGAGTAAACCTCTGTCTTCCAGACGATGGTATTTGGCCGTTGGTTTCCATCCACGTCAGACGTTGCATAAGACGGTCCACCTTGTGCAGCTCGATGACACCTTCTGCTCTGTTAGCCTGCAGCTCGCGTAACAGAACTACAGGTGTGACTACATATTACCTGATTGACCACAGAAAAGTTTTAAGTTAAAAACCACCTGCTCTTTTAACTTTCATGTAGAGGCCCAGGCCAAGCCCCAGTGATCTTGAATGGATGTCTTCTACTTTCAGTGACCGCACAGATCCAATAGATGGAAGCAAATTAATGGAAAGTTCCCTGAACACAAGATTTCCATTACAGCGACGCACTGCTTTCTCTTTGATGGTCACAAGTAGCACATGAGTACTTCATGTATCCACTATAGCAACAATTTTGCACTGTAATATATCACACAACTCTTTACATACGATGTTTATATACGTCTATATAATACTAGTGCCCTTATGATAACCGTGTATAGACACCAAAATTATTATTGTTGATTCCTTTTGTAATTTCTTCTACAAAACCCTTCTTTTTCTATTTGACAAAAGTGGCCAAAGTTCTTAAATACTGTCACAAATTGCAGCCGTACAAGAACTTGTCTAAATAAAATAGCCTCAAACTGGCAAAATTGTGACTTCACACATAAAATAAGTTAACAAAAGTACAAAGCTGACCAGACATTTTATGCTTGTTTAGAGAGTTTTTAACCACTCTCACACCTGGTCACAGGTCCCCTGTATCCCCCCACCAGCTCAGTCACTCACCTGCTTACAGTCAGCTCGCTGATTAAGCTGCACACTTTTTTGTGCATACCCACACACACTCAAACATACACACAAATGGCATGTGCCCCCCCCCCCTCGCCCCTCTCTCTTTGCACTGTTCTTTGTATTCCTTATGGGCCAGGACAGGCGGATGCTATATTTAGCACAAGGGGAAAAGTCAGTGCCCTGTTCTGGTCTCTCTCCCCTCAGCCCTGCTATCACAGCAGGAGCCACTCACTGGGGCCCCTGGATTACACAACTCCACTCACTAAACCCCAGTCCGGTGCGTTAGACCTAGTGTGGTAAGAAGGACTCACTCATGTAGGATGCGGGTGCAGAGAGGCACCTGTCAGACCCTCTGTCCCTTTTGAATATTTCAGATTATTTCTTTGTATCACATTTAAACGTAAACAAGCAGCGCCTCAAAGGGTCCAACAGCCTACAGTAAACATGTTCTCCCATTCATGTCTGCAGACACTACACACACAAATTACACACATCTATAAACACAGTGCTCACATAAAACACCCTTACAATCTCTTTTATCTTCCTCATGCGGCCACTTGCACCCACCCACATACAAGGAATGCACGTAGCTCCACAGATCCCATAAATTAGTGTGTCGTTGTGTGTGTCCGTGCAAGAGAAGCAAGCTGGTCCAGTATTTCTTACAGCTGCAGCTCCACTATGGTCCCCACAAGTTTTGTCTTAGAGAGTAAAACAACTTGAAGGAGAGACAATGATAGGGAGAGGCAAGTAAAACAAACCAAGAAAGGGAGGATAAATGTGTGAAGAAAGCACTAAAGGAGAGAATAAGAGGGGACGTTTGTTGAGAGGGAATAATTAGAGGTAAGAAGGGCGAGGAAATGATAGCTCCGTAACACTACTATAGTTGTAATCTTCTCATGAGATGCTCAACTCCCAATGTTCCTTTCCTCATGTTGTACTAGGTGGTATTTGCTCAGCTTTCTTTTGACAATGTTATTAGAGTTTACATCGTACTTTTCAAATCATGTCAACAATATGAATCTTCTGAAATAATTGTTACAAACACTTAACTTGCCCCACAGACACAGAAACCTATATATATCTAAGAATCTGCCTTTGGCTCTCAAACAGGCTTTGTTTGATTCCCTCGTTGGTTCTTCAGCGTTGACGTGTCTGAACACGACTTTCTTGCTGCCAGCCTGTCATAGGTGGACCCCAGGTGAAGTTTGAAATCAATGCAAGGAATGTCTCCACACAGTCCCTGCAAGTACACTGCGCTTTACACGGCACCAGTTATCACACCGAAAAAAGTGACGCACTGTGTGACGATACACACACTTTTAACTGCAGCTTGTGTGTAAGCTGCATTGTAGCGGTAAACCTGCTGAAACTTAACGTATTCAGATTTTGAGCCTGACGTAAGAGTCCTTCTAGAGTTGTATCCTCTGTTCAGCTTTGTTTTGTTCAGCCCACTTTTTCCTGTTTTTTTATTGTTGCTTTGATTGGTAATCTAACATTAATACTTTTTAGCGAACATTGGTACATTGTACAGAGATTTTTGCCCCTGTAAAAATGAGGATGAAGATAAAAGTGCTTTGATTAGATAATCTTAACTCCAGGTCGAAGCTTTTTTCTGGAGCTTTCAACCACATTACAGTCCTCATTAGTGATTCAGTGAGCTCTTTTTCATAATATGCATTTATAGTGACAACAACTGGAACTATTAGTCACTGGTTTACTTAAGAAAGCCACTTGGGGTCAAAGCTATATTTCTGGTGCATTAATGTAAGGGCATTAGGAGCCATCTATAGCTCTTCCCTGGGCTGCTAAGAATATTTCTCTGTCCTGTATTGTCATTGTAGAAGCCATGCTTATGTAAACCTGTTCTATAGCAGGCCACATTAAATGTAAAAACATCTTTTTATTCTATTGTAGTCCACACTAGTTGACCACCTGTTGCTACTTTGTAACTACACTTAAAGGAGATGCAGAACCACGTCCACATGGGCAGAATCTGACGTCACCACAACCCGCCCACTGAGCCCTCCCCTCTGATTGGACGACAGACGACAGAGGACAGAGGAGGAGGGCCTTCTGTAAACTTGACAGTTTTTCTTTGGACTGTGTGGTTAGTAAGTCAGAGCCTCAGATAGATCAAACCCGGGTGTGATTCGGATAGACTACACCTAAATAAATGAAAGCGGAGATATTCTGAAATCATATCTTCATGTTTTAAACTATGGTCGGAGATTATTGCTCCCTTTCTGGAGATAAAACGGACATGCACTCTCAGAGAAACTCCAAAAACGGACTAAGTTGCAAAATGGTGCTTCAGGCAGTCGGGAAAGTACTAAGGTAAAACTCCGTTTTTATAGTAAATTGATTAGACTGTGTCTGCTAATAAGCTCGGAGTCGAGCCTGTACTGCAAATGGGACATTTTTATATTTTAATGAGGCTTCGACGGACCGAGAGCCGTATTGTCCGAGTAAATAACGTTTTCATGTTATTAATATGTCGTGTACTGCTGTTTTTCTTTTTCCGAAAAAGCTAGAAACCTGGTTGACTGCATGTTTTTTCGACGTAGTATTTCATCTTCAGCAGTTTTATTACAATGTAACAGAGGTCCAGTGACTTAGTCAGATATTCTAAACTGAAAGCTGCGTTGTGCTCATGTCCCGCATGTTGCCTGCCTAAAACCAAATGTTTTATTATGCCTCTATAACTCGGCCTGGAAGATGGGTTTGTGTCTCCTCTCAGCAGTAATTACAGAAGTACTGGCACCCTCTGGTTCCGGGGTCACAGCAATTTAGCAGCCGTTGGTGGTCTGGGACGTTTAGCCTGAATCCTCTTCCTGCAGCGCTCACTAACAAGACTCAACAAGAGCAAGAGAAATGTGACACCGTCTCCTCATCTAGTCTTAAGAAATTATTTAAGAGCCTGTTAACGTTTTAGCATACTCAACATGAAAGGAAATTCTTATAAATCAGTTCAAATTATTTTAAACGTTTTGGTTTTTAATAGAAATGGATACAGGAGCACAGTATAGACGGGGTTGAGTATAGCAAGCCTAATAATCCTATCTCGGAGCATCCGGTTTACACTGTAGGCTACATTATAATCAGGAAATTGGTTTAACATAATTTGAAACTGAAACATCAAATCAGATTGTCTTGTCTGACTTTTATTTTTACTATTACTATTACATACTGTTTGTTACCGGTTGTTTTCTATTAATGGAAATCATTTTGAACTATTTAATGTATAAAAAGTGCTCTGTAAGTTAATTATTTTAGCCGCCTCCATCTAAATGCCACCATATAACCGAGCAGGCGTAAGAGTTAAAGAATGCATTACCCAAGTAGGACCCTAGTGATGATTTAAAGAAAAAAAGAAAATGCCCATGTCACAGTGATATTACATATGTGTAATATTACCCTGTATGTGTGATGTGCAGAAGACATGCAGTCATGATGAGTGTGTTCCTCGGAGGGACAGGCCGTCCGGTTAATGCTTTGCTGAAGTTTCCTCTTACCTTTTCAAGTCTGGGGACAGGTGTGTTTTCAAGCAGCAGCCCAAAGGGCACATGCCTCAAAATCTATTGTCGTCTGTGAAGATGTGGAGAGAAATAGAGAGCAGAATAATATCCACCATCTTAGGATCTCTTAAGAGATTGTAAGCAGGATGTAATGGACGCAGCATAGTGTTATTGTACAGTGTGTTATATCTGTTGCAAGATCTGTGACTGGTCGAGACAAGTTCTGCCGCTCCTACTTTAGTGGGAACTCGACCGCCTTACTGACTAAATCAGCTGGTTAACAAGGAAATGTACCTTTTTAGGTTATTTGCCTGGAAGGGACAAAAGGGGGTTTTCACACATTTAACTTGAGGAAAAACTGAACAAAAACACTTCATCAAAGTTAACAAGGATGCATAGTTTCTGGTTTTATGAGGGGGTGGGGGGTGCCGTAGACCTGTTTATAGCTCCACTTTTAACCA
Organism: Cottoperca gobio; assembly: GCF_900634415.1. Lineage (NCBI taxonomy): Eukaryota > Metazoa > Chordata > Actinopteri > Perciformes > Bovichtidae > Cottoperca > Cottoperca gobio. The sequence continues at coordinate 10,036,385 of NC_041360.1, read as the reverse complement.
GTTTCCTCTGCCAGTGAATGGTTGAATGCCCTTGGCTTGGATGCAGGTATGAATACTAGACTGGGAAAGAGCTACAATGGATTTTAACGGTCCAGTGCCTGAAAGGGAATATCTAGCCGTGCGTAATCTTGACCCCTTTTTTTTCCAGAATTGTTTATTTCTCGTTCATATTTGCTACTTGAATAGTTTGGGACACACACACACACACACACACCCCCACCTCCTTTGTTTTACTACTTATTGATTTGATTGACCAGAGTGTAGAGGAATCTCATTCAGCTCTTCAGTCATAAGATCCACGTCAATCGCTTCCTATCGTATCGAATCAATGAAGGAGCTAAGCTTCTTCTAACAAGGTTACATTGGCCAAGTACTTAACCAGGGGCTCGGTCTTATCTCAACTTGAAACAAAGCTTTCTTGTCACACGTGCGTTGTGATGTTGATGAGGCCCCATTAAAGGGCCGGCAGGGGGTCCTTGCATACTCTGCAGGCCTGAGAGCCACTGAATGGGGTTTAGCATAGGATGACAAGGGGAACAGGAAGATGTGTGCATGTGTGTGTGTGTGTGTGTGTGCGTGCGTGTGCCCGCGCATGTTTAGGCCTGCACCCTGGCTTTACTGATTTACAGTGCTACTGACACCCCTGGTGATGCTACTGATTAAGGGGTGACAGCTGTGCCTTCTTTGTTTTTGTCCTTCTTATCTTTTCACTCCAGATCTGAAACGGACTGGAAACTGAAATATGTGTAACATCAGTGCCCTGTTAGAAACTTCAGAATCAACTTTGACAGAGTGGTTACTCTGTGGACTTAAGTACTGCAAGGCAGAACCTCTGGTTTAGTCCATCCTTAACTCTGTCTCTTTTTAGCCCCGTAATGGCTGCTGTGGTTTAGCTTTGGTGTGCTCAGACTGCCTGCTCTGCTCTGTCTGTGGTTTTTCGGGGGAAAAGAGCCATTGAGTCTATTCAATTTGAATCCTGAAATAGATCAGGAGGCCAGGCTTGGAGAAAACTGATCCTCCTGACTGAAGCTGCTCTTTTTACAAAATGGCTCAAGTTAATTCTCTCTGTTCTAGTTTTATCGGAGATTGACGAGATATCCTGTTGCTATTGATGTTTTATTGCAGTTTTTTCAAACCCTGAACCCTCTGAATGTTACAACCAGTCGGAGCAACTTCCTGACATTCGATTGATTTTTTCTCTGACTTATCAGGTGTTTGTTTAAAGGTCAGTCTGAAGTGTTTGATTCTCTGGTGTTCCTGGGTAGAAGAGCTGTGATTGTTGTTTGTGGTTTTCGTTATCTCATAACCCTATCATAGAGACAAGTGCTGTTTTCTAGTAACTGTACTGTATTTGGGCCAGTTGGTGAGAAGGAAAGCCTATCTTTGCACCTTGAAACGCCTCTTCTTGTGCAGTTGCAGTCAAAACAAATCCCTCAGGTCACTAGTCATCTTTGAGAAGATGGACTTCTTTGTTGTCAGTGTTGGATGGTTGCACATGCTGTTTGCATTAACTACACCCATATGCCAATAGTTGGATAACTCTGCGATTCATAGGAATTCAAGCAACAGTTGTGCAATATAGGGTTTGGCATGGCATGAGCCGCAGACTTAAGGGGAAAGTCATTCCATGGGCTTTGTCAAACAGGTTTTTAGAGTTCGATTGTATTTAACCGCAAAGTGCACAAATCCAAGGCCTCTGTTTTTTAAGTCGTAGCATGAGCATCAGTGTTGATGGATGCATGTTTTGGTGTTGAGATGATAGTATGAAAGTCTAAAGTTTTCCCATTTTGAAGTGTGTGTGTGTGTGTGTGTGTGGCATATAGAGAAAAGGGAGCTCTTTAGTGGCAAATTGTAGTATTTTAGAGAAAGCACTTAAGCTAATTCTCCAGCATAGCTCTGTAATGTGGCCTCCAGTGATTCCAGGATTAATTGGAACCAGATTCTGGTAATGAAACAGGCTTGTGGTGTATCTGCCAGAGGGCTGCTCCGCTTTAAGTTTATTCAGTATTCAGCAGGCACTCGGTAAGCTAACTTACAGCAGCCAATATATGCACCAGTGTGAGACCAAAGAGATGTATGTTTGACACACATAAAATCAAGACTGCGTAGCACACACACAGACTTGGCGGACATACGCGTGCTTGCACAAGCGTCCTCTCTCAGACCAGACAGGATTCTCTTCTTCTGGATTTTCTCGAGGTCTCTGGTGGGATCAGGCTTGTGATGCAGCTGTTGTGACCAGCTGGGTCCGCCGTGAAAAGGGAAAGGGGGCTTCAGCCTGTGTGTGTGTGTGTGTGTGTGTGTGTGTGTGTGTGTGTGTGTGTGTGTGTGTGTGTGTGTCTCATGGTACAGCAGGAAAGGTAGTGAGTGAAGACGGTGGGGGAGGTGGTGTTGCTGGGAAGTGAAAGGGATAAGAGAGTGGCTAACAGACACAGTTGAACAGCTGTCACTCCTGCAGCACTGACCTCTGTGTCACCCGACTATACAACCTTATTTCCTTATTGTGTTTTATTGCAGATAAACACCAACTTGTCTGTCTTCCTGCTTCACGCCCTCCTCCCCTCCTTGAAAAGTTGAAAAGACGTCAGTTTTGTGCACATGATTTTCTCATGGCTCTTTGTAGACTGTTATTCCACCGAGCCTAGAGTTGGTTTTCTGGATTGTGAGTCTGGCCAGTTCCTGTTGGTGCCAGGCAAGCTGTGGCTGTCCCCCCTTGCCGGAGACATGTGCCTGGCCTCCCTTCCCCTCCACTCCTGCCTTCTGGCCTGCCCTGATCTGTCACTGATCTGGTGAGGGAGAAAGAGGCATCTGCTGCCTTTTATGGCAAAGACCTTGGAGAACTTTACCAAGAACAGACAAAGCCGCGTGTGTGTTGCAATGAAGACAGACTATGTACGTATGAGGGGAGGAGTGCTGGCAGAGGGCAAGTTTTCTTTATCCTAAAATAAACTAATAGCTCCAGAATTTCACCTCCCCTTACCACACAAATGTTCTCAAGAGGTAGAGGAGGCGTTTTTATGGAAAATGATGAAATTACAGAGGGAAAGAGGCAGGAAATAGCTCAGTGAAACATAATGTTTTCAAAAGGAAAGGAACAGGGTAGGGGGGGGGGGGGGGGGGGGGAGAACTAACGTGAACCTTTTACAGGAGCCAAATGTTTTTTTCTGAGGGGCTTAGTAGAGTCTTTGAAAAGTTGTGAAAGCTGACGATATCTGTAGATGAAGCTCCATGCTCTAAAGCTCTTTCACATGATGGAACATGTAGCTCACAGCGCAAACCACACAGACCACATGAATCTGTCTGTGCCCTCATGAGCAGGAAGAAGGTTTTTTGTCTGTTCTGAGGGGGAGAAGGAAGGAAACAGAGATAAGGAGAAATTAAACCAATGATAAAAACAGATATGGGAAGAAGCCTTCATTCAAAAAATAAAAATTAATTTAATTTAAAATGTGTGTCAGAGTAGAAGTCATAGAATAATAGTTGTGGACAGAAAGACGGTCGAAAAGAGATCAAAAGAAAATACAAGGATCGATCTGCGAGGCCTGAGGCTTTTGACCCTGAACATTCAATAGGCGGTTTGAACAGGTGAGCCTACAGCCATGAAGAGGAAAGTGTAGAAACACAAGCCTAAAGAAAGACGAGCTATTGTAAAAACCCAAGAGGGGGGACAGAACGAAAGAGCTAAGCAACATGAGAAAAGAGGTGAAACAGAAAGTGGCCACTCATTAATAATTAGCCAGCAGTGTAATCTGTGGTGTCCTTGGTTTTTTAAATGAGGCCAAAACACGCTCAGGATAGGAAGAGCCGAGCACCTTGATGAATCATTACCCAATTAATGAGAACCTGAGTAGCGTTGTGTGTCTGTGAATGTGTTTGTGCAAGTGTTGGTCCTTCAAATCTTAACGTTTTCAGATGAGGCCCACAGGCTGTTTACAGCTAAGCATTTCTCCTGACCGCTAAATTAGACAACAGCGGACATGTAAAGGGGGAAACTTAAACATTTACAAAGTAAATGGCTGCTGGCTCTGTATACATCCACGTGTTGACATGCCTTCCCTTGTTTGCTGAGGTGGAAAGCAGGGTGATGCTTCCTGGAGAGGGGAATTAAACTGGGCTTTTGAACACTGCGCTCTGGCCAAGAGGCCTCGTGCTCCACAGTCCTGTCATGTTTTGTGAGTGTTTATTAGTTCCCATGGATATCAGTTGGGCCTATGTCGATCTACCTCCGGTCTTCATTCCTTTCTCCCCCTCGGCTCTCACTCCTTCTGTTCTCTATCCTTTCTCTCCGAATCTATTCCTGATATCTCTGGCTGCATGTGGACTGTGAATTTCCTGTAGAAATCCCACCAGTCATCGCTTCTTTCCCGTGAAGTCCAATGAGAAGGGTTTTTTGGCTGCTGCTGAAAAACAGTGTTTATGATCCCTCGTCATTAGTGCTGTTAGAACAGCTTTGCAGGTCCAGGAGCCAGGGCTGCCGTCTTCTGGGAGTATGACTGGGAAGGAAAGGGGAAAGAGCCAAGAACACATTGCTGGATCATTGTGTTTAGACAGAGGGTGTGGAGAGAGGAGGGATAAGAACCAGAGATTGAGGGGGTGAGCGCAAGACGGGCGGAAATTAGGGTCTACAAAAGCACAATACATTCAGGGAGCACACTGAAACTCCCTTGCACTTAGTCAAACCCAAACAACGGCTGCAGAGCCAAGATGAAATAGATATGTAGGGATAGAGTCATTACTAATAAGGAAAGCCTTGAACAGAATACTGGGGAAGGAAGATTGTCAATTACATTAACCCCAGATTGTCCCAGACAACTGTGCCTCTGTTTATTTGTCTCACTCATGTATCAAGCTTTCCAACCTTTGACCCCCTACATATTGCACTGCCTCCACTGATACAGACAGGGAGCAGGGGCTGGGGGAGGAGAGGTTACAGCCCTGGAAGTGCAGGAAGAGTGTGATATGACATCCCTGTGCTAAAACTAGCAGTGGAAGTACAAGGCGCTGGGGACGGCTGTCTGTGTGGAAGCTATAGACCTAACATTAGGTCAGAGGTCAGAGTTAGGGGTCAGGTACAGCAACAGAGGATTCTTTGTTATGGTTGCTGTGAATTCAGTTTTGAAAAAGTCACAGACGGTTTGTGTATTGTAACTTAGAGTTAAGATATTACATTTCTTCCAATTATGTAAGGTGTCCAGTTAAACAGTAAATGTACTCTTAGGCTCTTTTGAACTCTCGCTGTCTAACTTCAGTCATCTTATATTGCCCATATTGAGTCATTTACAACTCCCTAACCGGTCCTCTTTTCTTCTACGTTGCAGGAAGTCGAAGACGAAGCCAAATGGAAAGAAGCCTCCGACAGAAGAGAAGAAGCAGTACTTGGAGCTAGAGTACACAAAAATCCGTGTGGTGGACTTCGACCTCAAGGAGCTGGTGGTGCTGCCCAGAGAGATAGACCTCAACGAATGGCTAGCCAGCAACAGTGAGTGACTATGTATTCAATGATGGCATATATGTAGGATACGTGGAGTAACTCAAACAGTCGAGCACATAGCTGAGGATGAGGTCCTGTACAGACAACAGAAACCACTGCTGTACTTCTAAGCCTGTACGCAATTTAACATGGTCATTGTTAGAATGTAAAAACAGCCAATTATCATATTTACGCCATCAAAATTCTTTTGTCAAGCTCAGTGCTCAGACTTATTTAAAGTTTCCTCAAAGGTTTGGAATTGTTTTTCCAAATGGGTATGCACTTGTCTGGAGATGACGAGATGTTCCAGTAGTGCTGGAGCTGCAACTCTGACAGAGCCAAGCCCATAACAGGATCCAGGCCCGGCAATAACACCGCACACCCCTTCTTTAAACACATCGTTTACTGCCAGCTCCAGTGTTTTAACTTGTATTGAAATGTATAGTTGTCATTATGAGCATCGTTTCTGGAGTAAACTCATTTGCAGCCTGGCTGCTTGATCAATCTTATGAAACTCTTTATTTTGTCTGTCTCCCTCACTTTGTTTTGGTTACGTATCATCCAGGTGCTAGCATGGGAAAAGGAAATAACAAGCATTCTTGCAGATGGGACATGTCTTCACATGTTAGTGTGTTGAAATTAGAAGTAATGTCAACTGGCCTGTATCAACTTGTAACCTCCACGAGTTGGGCTTCAGCTTGAGCACAAACAATAGTGCTGAGCTATGTTTTGATTAGATGGTTTGTTTAACCAAATCAATAATGATTGGAGCCATTTCATTCTGACCACATGTGTAAACCAACTGGATATTCTTTAGATAAACACAAAGTTGGCCATTTCCTTTTCCTTTACTTTATAGTAGATTGTTCCACCATATTTAAGCCTCATAAGCTGCAGGTTATTATTACTGTGGCAGTAATACCTGTTTCAGTTTTAAGTAACTAGAGCAACAACTAAAACGCTTGCGATAGCTGCAGCCACCTCCCATTATGTCTGTTTTTCTAAGGCTCACACGCCTTGGATGGATTAGTGTGCATGTTGTTGTCCCATTGATCACAGTGACAGATACGCTGCAGTAAATAGTCATTCACATCACTCTGGCATACAAAAGTATTTGAGTGTCTTCCCTTTGATTTCTTCCTGTATAACAGACGACACACACTGACTGACATGAAAATCTCTGTTTTCTTGCTACAGCGACAACATTCTTCAATCTTATCAACCTGCAGTACAGCACCATCTCAGAGTTCTGCACTGGGGACACCTGTCAAGCCATGACGGCCTGCAACACGTAAGCTATCTACAACGCTTTTGGTTTATTCATCGCTCACCTGCCGAGGCCCATTGGTTTATTCATCAGAAATGTGTTAATTCATCAAGAGGTTTTTTCCAGCCAGCGAGGGAAAACTCAAAAACCCAGAGGGTGCTCTCGGGTTCATTTTGGTCTTTTACTTTTCCCACATAGTCGTATGTCGTAGTATGCAGATTCAGTATAATGCAGCGAGCTGTTTATTTACCGATGGGCTGTTGTACATTAAGTATGTACATTGTGTACATTGTGCTTGCTGTGTCTGTACTGCAGAACTGCATATTCATTATTATAGAAGATTCTCAGATAGAGTCAGATTTTGAGTCAGATAAAAGCCACCAGCACCCCAGAGGTAAAAAACAGCCAAGAATCACGGAGCAGAGCAGCGAGAGACTGGAGAAATACTGGGGATAGACCTGGTGCAGCTTCTCCTTTAATCCCCTGCAGTCCAGCCTGTGTTTCTTGCTGCTACCTGAAGTCTGCCAATATCATTATATTCACGTCACACACACTGCCTAGATGGAGTGCTGTGATCAAACTGTTACAAAAAGAGTACGTCGTTGTACGTGAAAAATGTCTGCGATGTTTTTAGAAGGTTAACTGCCGCTGAATTAATGAGTAATAAAAGGTGGTTATGTGCTACTGTGCGCAGTAAAGCAGGACATTAACTGCAATAGTTAATGTTAGAGGATAATCATAACATGGAAGCCTATTCATGCCATGTTAACAGAAGGGGAGGTGACTAACATTTATCTAACTAGTTTTCCTTGTCAGGGCGGGGTGCCGTCTTTATGTGTGAGCCCTTGTCTTAGGAGAGATGCCGTCATTCCCCCTGTCTATCCTGAAGACTGGAAAAACCTGATTCTCCACAACACTCACGATACAACTCTTCACACATTACATGCAGTCTACTAGTGCATGTGTAAAAATGACAATGACCAACAACACAACCATTGAAAATGACAGATTTGCTGTGACAGACAAACTCGTCACGAGTTAACCTCTCAGTCAACACTGGGTATTTCCACTGCTGTTACCTTAAGCTACTGCTACAAACACACACCCTGAGAAAATGGAAGAAGCAAATATGCTTTGCCTGCGGTATGTGCAAAGTGGAGAGAGACGTGCAGATTACCGGGGTTTTGTTTGCACTGTCTATTGACCTGTGGAAAACAGAGCAATGTCTTAGAAAGCACTTTTTAGTTTACACTCCGGATTCAACTAAAATATTAATAAATTCAGTAAAACTGTGTTTCTAAGAAGAGGCCCACCATTTATGATTGTACCTTCTCCGCTGTCCGGCACCCCACCCTTTCCTGACTGTGCAGGAACCCCCCCCCCCCCCCGTGGTAAAAACTGACTGAACCACAGTCGCAGCAGTGTCAGAGCTCCTGCCCGAAGGCAGAGCTCAGCACTATTTTTGGAAGAAAATGTTTCCATGAGCTATGAGGGAACGGAACCATTTGGTGGCTATTTAGGCCCATTGTGTGTGTGTGTGCATGTGTGCGTGTGCGTGTGTGCGCGTCTGCAGGCCTGAGAGCCACTGAATGGGGTTTAGCATAGGATGACTAGGGGAACAGGGAGATAGCCAGAACCGTGTGTGTGTTCACTCTCTTCATTAGTGTTGGGTTCTTATGGGAATGTCCAATTCCTTATCTGATCATGTAAACTACTTGCCAAGGCCTGGTGACGAATCAGAAGGTTAACCATTACAAATATCTTATCAAATATTTTATTTCCTATCTAAAAATAGTTTGCAAAACATTCAGGTAGTGATTTACCTTAATTGCAAACATTTAATCTGTTTACCTGAACATTTGTCCTTGGAGTGTCAATCCGTCATAGACACTGCTTTTATTACATCCCTTAAACAAACACACTGTACCGGTACAGCCATATATCATATAACCATATATGTTGTGTGTCCCCACATTGTACAGTGTGCCACCAGTCCCACTTCATGATCACTTATAACCTCCAAAATACAGATTATAACAATTGCTGGGAGATTAGAGAGGGAAGAGGAGATTTAAAATATATTTATATTTATATATTATATATATATATATATATATATATATATATATATATATATATATATATATATATATATATATATATATATATATATATATATATTCAATAAAATCCTTTCAAGCCCTAACCTGTGTGTTCGTAAACCAAACTCTGTAGCGCTGTTCATACTGTATATGGCCATAGTTTCATCGTGTCGGAGTGCTTGTAGTTTGGTCAGTGTCTCTCCCACACAAACACACAATCCTGAGTGAGTGTGTTGTCAGAGTCTGGTGGTCAGCTATGTGGACGCTTTAAATTCCTCAGGATTTGTCATGTCTGCCCCACTGCCTCCCAGACCCCCACTGCCAACAGTAACACCTGCATGCACATTTATTTTCACCGTTTCATCAGCTTATTAATCGACCTTTCCAGCTCGCTGATCAGTCAGCTGGCCCTTTGTCTCCGTGGTTACGAGTCCTGTTTCACTGCATCCTCCCTGGTTAGCTCATTCCTCTTACTTCTAAGGTGTCTGCTGACCTTTTAGCGTGACTGGCTCTGTGCTTCTGACCTGCTGTTTGACATTTGTTAACTATAACTCCGATCCGAGCTATCTGGGTCACCCCCTCCGGAAACGTTTGATCAGCAGCGGGACCAAGAGGGGTCAGGGTCCTGTTAACTCCTGTAGCAGCAGGGAATTTGGCCCAATCAGGAAATCAAAGCTCCATGTCAGGGAGTTCAGAAAGTCCACGGAAATGAAAACATTCAGACATCATATCTGGATAAAGATGTGTCGGTATGAGACAGCTTATAGTTTTCATTCTGAACGTGAGACGTCAGTGGGAGAATTAATTTTCTAAATGAGGAAATAGGCCCAGGTGATGTCTGATAGGCCAATTATGTGTCATAGTCACCTGCATGTTGCAAGTTCCTGCTTGAATTAAAAATGTCATCACTTCGTGTGCCAGGAAATAATCTTTTTTGTGTCTTCAACCACAAGCCTTCTTTAGAAAACATTTATTATGATTACCTAAACCTTACGTCACAGTTGTGTAATAGTTTCCTGTTCCTCAATATGTCTTAAATGTTATTTTGCAAGTTGTAACTGACAACGGGATTGTTCTGTTTTCTTTGTCTTTTTAGAATATACTACTGGTATGACGAGAGGGGGAAGAAGACGAAGTGCACTGCTCCACAATATGTCGACTTCGTAATGAGTCTTTGTCAGAAACTGGTCACAGATGAGGAAATCTTTCCTACAAAATATGGTGAGTTTTCCTCTGAAGGTTTACGGTGTCTTAGAAGTAACTGATGTTGTACTGCTGCCCCCTGCTGCCTCAGAGGGAGAGAGTCAATGAGTGGTGGTCCAACTATAAACATTTGTGGAAAAAAATATAGTGATATTATTTAGAGCCAATGAATGTGCTGTATAATTGATTAATTGTCATTTCAGCTCTAATATTATTCAAAAGGCCTGGGGTTAGACTTTTATTCATAAAAGAATAAGACTGGTGGCATGCTATATGTCAACAAAGTCTTAAGAACACGCTACACGGGTCACTGTACTTTATGTTGAGTTGATACGTTGAGTTGATACTCCGTCCTGCTGCAGTAAAAAGAGATGTTAGAGCGCACATTGTGTTTCAAGCCGCGGCTAAAAAATATTCCCCAACAAATTTCCAGTTTGAGTAACATTTTGTAAATATTTGTGATTTACGTTTTCAATTGAAACAAATGGCCTTTTAACTGAGTGTATCATTGTACAGAAAGTATTTAGAGACAGATGAACACGTTGTGTATTTGTGTCTTTCACAGACTATAAAACAACACAAGTCTTTCAAACTGATTCCTGTGCCTAATCCAGCCACTCCTGTTTGGTTTTGTTTCCTTTAGGCAAAGAGTTCCCAAACTCCTTTGAGTCCTTGGTGAAGAAGATCTGCCGGTACCTGTTCCACGTGCTGGCTCACCTCTACTGGGCGCACTTTAAAGAGACGGTGGCTCTGGACCTGCAGGGCCACTTGAACACTCTGTATGCACATTTCATCGTTTTCGTAAGGGAATTCAACCTGGTCGACCCCAAGGAGACCTTTATAATGGACGACCTGTCCGAAATCCTCTGCACCCCTGTCCCACCACCTGCGCCCACCCCGGACCCTTCCGCCCCAGACTCAGCGCCCTCCCCTTCTTCACAAAACCACGTGACGGAGAGATGAGTGGGGGCGGCAGTGAGACAGCAGCCCCGGGGGTGATTGAAGATAAGATAGAGGAGAGAAGGAAAGACAGCCTGGCCCCCTTCCTCAGTGCCAGCAGGACATAGAGACCTTCCACTACCCTTATATTTCGCTACAACACCAACCTACCAGCCGGAAGGAAGGGGGGGGAGGGGTTTCGGGGGGGTTTGGGGTGGCGGGGAGGGGTTTGTCACGCCAGCAGGAATTGGCGTGAGCGTTCCTCCCAGGGGCAAATCCCTCCCATCTTCTCTGCAATTTAAACTAGGAACAAAAAAGTATGTGTATGTTTCATTTTTTGGTTTTATTTCCCTATTTCTATTTTTTTTTTAGTTTTATTCAGTTTATTTTTTGTTGTGGGAGGGAGGGGTGCAGTGTGTCCATCGGCCCTTCACCTCCATCTGTCCTCTACCTAACATACAGTACAGGAAGGGGGCTCTGCTTTGCTTCAACCTACTATTGTACAGTGTTGTTAATGTGTGGAGAAGAGGCGTCTCTGCTCACCTGCGGGCTCATCCTTCCCTCTTCCTGCAGCGGCGGGAGGCGGCCTGCAGGCGTACGGCCAATACACTGGTCAGTAGGGAGCCACGTTACTGCCTGACGGGGCAATACTAGCCAATCACTGTTTGGGTTGTTTTTGTGGGGGATGATTAAAGCGCTTCCTACTCAGGAGAGAATACGTCACTGCTGCCAGAGAGAAGTTAACTCTCTTTGTTTCCATTCTGTCCCTCTTTCACCAGACTGCTTAGTCCTTCATGACAGATGTTGATCGTGTTTAACTATAGTCACATAATCACATGGTGTACCCCTAACAAACTTGTCCCGGAGCCAACCTGTAGAGGGCAGCAAACATGAAGAGAAGGCCACAGAAGCAGGGAGACAGAGGAAAATATAAAGAGTGTGTGTTAGATATTTAATCTGATCAGAGAGTCGATGCTTTAAAACAGACTGGTGCCCATTTGAGGCTAAATCAGCGCTGTTTGCTGGTGTTCAGCATAGCAGCAGCCCCCCTCCCCCCCCCCTCCCAAACCACCACCACCACCGACACCCACTCCAGCAGCACAGAAGGACAAAGACATGAGGTAATGTCTGCAAGCCCACAGAGGCAGAGATGGAGACAGAGAGAAGGGTGCGAGTAGATGGTGTGGAGCTGCTCTGCTGTTTAACAGTCACCAGTACTCCCAGTGCAAAACAAATAAATCTCCACTTCTGGTTTATTGTTTTTACCTGTCCCTTTTTAAAATTTGCATTTTAAAAAAGAACATCGGAGGAGAATTAGTTCTGAAATAATAACAATAATGGTATCATTACACATGTATAGAAAATGCACAGTCTGCTTGGACTTTACTGTACAAAGAATCGCAAGCGGGTTCTGTCAGACATAGCCTCTGTATGGAGGAGGATTGGGTTTATAATTCTCCTTTTTTATTTATTTTAATTTTTTGTTTTTGTTTTTGCAGGGTTCTTCAGTTTTGGCTCTCGTTTTTATGTATTTTAATTATTAACTAAATTAAAAGCAATTTAATATTTTAAGCTCTGCGGATTATAATCTAATAAAAGAGAAATGCCATTTTGCCTCGGTGTCTTTTGTATCTTATGTGTTTTGTGTAAATTACTGCAAGAGGAAAGAAACATGAGCATCTTGCGTGCAGCCTCATAAACATGATGCTAATTTTAAAGGGGAACTCGACTAGTTTACTGGTCATGAGTACTGCTTGGTCTGTAAAAAATCAATCGTGTAAAGTCTCCTGTGACTGTGAAAATAGCTTGGTGAGTACAGACTTGCATATAATTTGAAAGATGTGGAAATCAATCAGACGGGGAGGGTCCAATAAAAAAGATGGTTATGTAGGATTGCAGTTTAGGGACTAAAAAGTCAGAAAATCTCAGCCTGCTTCAATTCTCACTTTAAATGAGCCAGGAAAATGTCTCCGTTGATATTGACTTATGACATATCACACGACAAATGTATTCATCTGTTGAAAGTCCTGCACATATCCTGGTCTCAAATGATTAACCAAATTGAAGTTATTATCAAAAATGTTCCAGATCATCAAGTCTACTGAATTTTCCAAACTCAAATATTGATATCAGACTCGAACCTCCAGTATCAGTCGGGCTCTGCCTGTGAGTCCTCTAACTCAATAGAAATACAATATATCATTGTCCCTTTTTAAATCACGAGTTGGCCTCTTCGTCCACAACACACTTTACATGAAGCTTCTCCTTTATTGCTTATGCATACATGCAGTCACTCTTGATTAAAAAGAAAAGATTCAAACGCACCCAAATTGGACTTTCTCTTCATTCTGGGTACCAGAACACCTCGTTTGTTTATAACTGTTGCATCCCATAATACTCAGTGCATCTGTCTTTGGGCATTTTCACACTGACCCTGAGTAAAAAGCGTGTGCGTCTACATTTTACTGCATATAGAGATGAGATTTGGATTATTGATTACAGCAAGATATTAATAATAAAACAAGTATTAGTCATCTAACTATCTTCAAACCTAAATAATTAACTCTCATATAAAATGCTGGCAGACATGGTTTACATAGTTCACTTTTTAAGTGTCCATCCTGGACCTGCGCACCGCCGGGGTGCCCCGCCGCTTTCTCACGGTCGCCCGCAAGGTGACGCCCTCGTTCAGTTTAAACCGAGCGATGCCGCCAGCCTCATCCAGTTTCTTAGCGCTGCAAAACGGAGTCGGGACCTTCACGGTGTTCCCGAACTTGGAGTAGTCCACCGCGTACATGCCGTCCTCCTCAGAGATTGTGGGCACGAAGCGCTGCCCCCACAGGATCTCCTCCGACACATAGGAGGTCCTGGCCTGCATGGTGATGCCCGTTGTCTCCACCACCCCCTCCAGCACTGCCACGACCTCCAGCTCCTCGTGCTGCAGGTCGAAAGCGGACATCTCATACAGAGGACTGTCCTTGTCGATCACGTGACAGATGATGAGCGGGGACACCAGGAAGATACCGTTGGTGCCCACTGGGTTATCCATGTGAATGTCGACCTGGTCCACAGGCACCATCTCGCCCTCCTGGGTGGCGGTTCTCCTGACCACCTGCAGCCGCACGGTGGCGCTGATGATCATGCTTTTCCTCAGGTCCCCGATGCGGATCATGAAGCACAGCTTGTTGTTTCGGACAGAGATGACTGCGTGCTTGCTGAAAATGAGCGTCTCTGCGCGCCGATTGGCCTGCGCGGTTTTCATGAAGATGCAGCCGAGCATGATGGCGTTGATGAGCAGCCCGACGATGTTCTGCACGATCAGGACGAGGATGGCGGAGAAACACTCCTCCGTGACCATCCGGCCCCCGAAGCCGATGGTCACCTGGACCTCTATGGAGAAGAGGAAAGCGGAGGCGAAGGAGTGGATGTCCGTTACGCACGGAACAAAGTCGTCTCCCCTCTGGTCCAAGTCGCCGTGCGAAAAGGCAATGAGCCACCAGATCATCCCGAAAAGGAGCCAGCTGCACAGGAAGGACATGGTGAAAATGATGAGCGTGTGGAACCATTTTAAATCCACGAGAGTGGTGAAGACGTCCTGCAAGAACCGGCCCTGTTCTCGGATGTTGGTGTGCGCTACATTGCAGGTGCCGTTCTTTGCGACGAACCGAGCTTTCCTCCGTTTGTCTTTGAACTTTGGCTGCAAGACATTCTCAGCCAAACGTGTCAGCAAGTAATCCTCAGGAATGAGTCCTTTCCTGGACAACATAGCGCTCCCATACTATGGGCCCGCAGCCTTTTGGCTTTGAATGTACTGGCCTTGTCTCTGCACTGCTAAAAGGTTAATTTCCTGCTTTCTCGGTGTTTATTTCTTACTAATCGGGCAGCTCCTCAGCAGCTGTTGGGCGCAGGAGGAGGGAAGAAGGAGATGTCCGTTTTCTGGCTGTATGTGCGCTCCTCACGTTGCCTCCAGATAAGGCACTCCACAAGCGCGAAGTCCCAAGAGAAAATTATCTTTCCAGCTCCTCAGCTGCCGCCGTCACTCACAACACCCACCGACAGACCGGGCATAGATTCGCCGCACCGCCCCGTTCCATTGTGAATCGACTCACCGGTGGTGCGCACTCGCCACAGAAATTCAGTGTAAAATGTTGATGCAGGGATTGATCACCTTTGTGTGAGAAGGTAGGCTTTAGTGGCTCAGTTAGGGTTTGTGCTGACTCCACCACTTCACTACAGCTCGGTAACGTGAGATGGGGACGCTGTTAGATGGAGAGGTGCTCCCCCCCCCTCCACCATCTTTCTGCTGTCTTTCCTGGGACTTTCATTGCAGAGTAGGCCCATCACGCATTAACATATTTGTCCAGTTGTGCAGCCTTAAAGGCCACAGGCATGCAGCTCATACTCTGAATATATAATGGGTTAAATATAGGGCACTCTACACTAAATCTTCCTCAGGCTGTTTGCTTTAAACTTCCCTTTACATGAATAGAAAGTGGACTGTGCAGCCATAGGACCCAGATTTAGTAATTTCATTAACATCCAGTCCCGGGTTTTCCACCTTCTCCTTTACATACCACCCGTGGAAACTTTATTTTACAGGCTCCTCTGGCATGCCATAACTTACTAATGTCTCATGTCAGTCCTGGCTGCAGCAGGTGCAGCCGCCCCTCCCCCTTTGTCCCCCCTGTGTATATGAAGATGATCACTATTCTGTGTTTCTGGCTCTTTGCCTCGTCTTGCCTGACAATATTATGTATTCCTCCGCTCATGTTAAACCTGAAAATCTTCCGGTGACTCATTTGTTTTGAACAGTTCATAAAGTCTCTCACACAAGCACAATAAAAGTCATCATCCCAGTCCTTTTTCCCAAACAACCCCAACAAAAAAACACACATGTAAATTATATTTTAATGTTTTATTAGCAAAGAATTAACTATTTTATGTACAAATATTGTACAACATGATTAAAAAATAAAAGGAATATATCTTCCATGGGACAATTGCACTTTGAATGACTTCCTCTCATGCTTCCTCTCTTTTTGTGCTACTTGTCTGCTCGCACAAAGGAGGTGAAGATGCTGTCCTCCTTGTCCAGCAGGGCCTCGGGCCGGTCGTACTCTAGGATGATGCCCCGCTTCATCACAATCACCAGGTCAGCATTCAGGATGGTGTGGACACGATGCTGAGTGGTGGAGAGGAAGAAACAAAGTCTTTTGAAACAAACATCAAAGCTTTATGACAACAAATGTCATTTAATTTAAGTACAATATAAATGTAATAAAACTGGCTGTCAAACTAAAGCAGGAGATGAAAAAAGAGGTTCTGGTTCAGGAAAACATAAAACACAGTAAAATAACATCCTTTTTAATTCATCACAGGTTTCATTCATTTCCAAGTTCATCTCATCTAAAGTGAAGAGTTATGACATTTTAATATTCATGGATGAACTTTATTTTATCTTGAAATAACCTGAATAATCCAGCAGCTAAATCGTCCTGAAAGTCTGGCATCTGCTCTGATTTTTAAATTCCTCTCTTATTCATCACAATCCTACAGAAATAGTTTTTCTTGTCCACGCTGCTTCTGTGTGCTGCTTTGCATCACTTTACAAGAACTGCATCAGCAGTGCAGGACGAAGGTCGGCGCTCTCAGGGGGAAATGGGAGCGCTGCATGCTTTACTGTAAATGCCTGGCGCAGTGTGGGGGGGGGGGGAGATACTCACTGCTATAGTAACCACTGTTCTGTCAGCAAAAGCAGTCATCACCACTTTCTGTAGGATGCTCTCCTGTGAGGACAGAGGAAGGTTCACTTTCATGATGACTGAGAATCAAGACAACAAAGTAAAATAAAGAGCCATTTAGAATGTCAAAAAAGATATAAAGAATGTATAGTGCAGTATGTCACAGAAGAGTTATAATATAGTATCTCAAAGTCTAGTATAGTATGTCATAAAAGTCATAGTATAATATACAATATACTCGCTGTTATCAATCATACCGTGCCACTTTATCTCGTTACTTTGTCTTTACTTCCTCTTGTACAGCTCATTCTCATATAGTTTCTACTCATACTAGTTGTATATACCTCCTATTTTATTTTTATTTTTTTACTTCTCTATTTATCTGTACTTAATTATGTCTTTGTGCTTCTGCAACACCTGAACGTTCCTTCTAGGGATCAATAAAGACGTATCTTTTATCATTTTATCCTCAACCCTGCTGAAGCTTGTTCTTCTATCTGTCACCTCTCTTGTTCCTCATCTTGTTGATGCCTGATTAAACGCTCGGCCGTATTTCCTCGAGGGCAGTGCAGCTGCATTATTGTAAGTTAGAAATGTTACTCTTTGTGACCGATCATTCGGGAGAGGCTCTTAAGTAAGAGCACTGACACCCCTAGGCTCACAGTATTTCGCCTGCATTTAATTCTATGCTTCACCCTTCACACTGAGTAAACCTCTTCTTCTCTCCACCATCTCACTTCTCTTATTTCCTTCACCTCCTTTCATCTTTGGCTTTTACTGCTCTGGTACCCAAAACACACTGACCGTTGCCATATCTATGGACGCGGTGGCTTCGTCCATGATGAGGATGCTGCTCTTCCTGACGAAGGCTCTGGCCAGACAGAACAGCTGTCTCTGACCCTGGCTGAAGTTTTCTCCTCCCTCCGTCACCATGGCATCTGAAGGGCAGAAAAAAACATTGTTTTCACATTTATAATATAAAGTATACAGATGTGCAGATTCTTCAGAAATAACAATGTTTATTAGTTTGTGTTTAGCATTAAATATATATATATATAATAAATATACTGTATCATTTCACAAACTAAGTCCATCTGTATATCTTTTATAAAACTCACCATCCCTGCAGTAACAAAGACTCACTGCAGTTAACTGTTGTCGGCTTTATATGCAACTGAAGACTATTTAACTTAATTAAAGGGCAATATTAAGCAGCCATTAAACCCTGGGTTACAGATCAATATCTCAGCTCCAGTGAAGATAAACTAAAACAGTGAGTAGCCCAGTTTCAACATGTCACACACCTACACACACACATTTTTCAGTGTCACATTGACTGAAGCAGAAATACATCAGGTGACATGAGCAGCAGCAGTCTCTTATCCCAGCAGGGTAGTGAGTGGTTTCTCTGTTTATTTATAAGTACGTGTAGACGATGACCGACAGAAACAACTGAGCAGCTGGAGTACAACTGAGCAGAGAGGAGGACCCGTGCTTCCATCATGTATGTAGGTTACGTCTGTTGAAGAGGAACACGGCTCTCAGCTAATATCTGATCTGATCTGTCGGGTCTCCTGTGTCAGAACTGAGACCTGAAGGGAGCTAGGAATAAAGTGCCTCTGAAACTTTGTAGGACGGAGCAGCTACACACAGAATACAGTTCGGACACGGCGTTAAAAAATTGATGTTCAGGTGTCATCTGATACAGCGGCCTGATCTATATATATTATATATACACTGGAGCAGCTGACAGATGTGAGGACCGCAGTGAAGGAATGATTGTATTTATTGTACAGATCATTCACAGCCAACTTACATACATACGCATATTTGGCTAATCACATGTTTGCCATACCGCTAGCTTGGCTGGAATTGAAGAAACTTCAGGAAGAGCAAAAGACATGCAATAGATGTCATGTCGTTATGTGTGCAAACACACACACTTTAAAACAGAAACAGATTTTCTCACCCAGGCCTCCTGGAAGAGCCTTAACAACAGGCTTCAGCTGAGCGATATCCAGAGCTTCCCAGAGCATCTCATCTGTAGCCTTCATCTCTGGGTCCAGGTTGAACCTACACACACACACACACACACACACACACACACACACACACACACACACACACACACACACACACACACACACACACACACACACACACACACACACACACACACTTTATTAGCTAAACAATGCATCATCAACCTAAACCCCTTCCCTTCAATCAACACTAACGTTAAAGAAGTGAACATTCATCTTGATCCCAATCTATTTGAATTGGTGTCACTTATCCTCAGTGTCTCTCTCTTAGTGTACAGTCTGTGTATGGGAGTGATGAGGTCAGACCCGAAACACCAAACATGTAAATATATTTTTATGTCATTTGACTTACTGAAATACCCCAAACTAAAGTCTAACAACATCATGCAGCTTCCTTAAATGTATCCTCATCTGTGCTTCTCCAACATGACAAAGCTTTTATGTTCACTGCCGCTGAAGTCTAGAAATAAACCTCTCCGGCGGAGTTGTTTTTAGAGGGAATGTCCTCTTATCTACAAACACTCAGCTCAACTCATGCTTCAGATAAGTGTCTTTAAAGTGTGGCACAGTTTGCCAGCTGGCCCTGTTATTAGAAAGGATTTGCGTTTTCTCCCTTCTACTAAAAAAATCGTACCGGATGGCGCCGCTGAACAGGATTGGGTCTTGGAGGATGATGGACAAGCGAGACCTGAGCGTCTGCAGAGGCAGCTTGGCGATGTCGATGTCATCGATCACAATCCTCCCTGTGAAAAGAAAATCAATCACACATAGAAAACATTACAAAGAGCAGTGACATTTTTACTTGCTTGTGAAAAACCATGTCATTGTTTTTGAAAAGTCCTTTTAAGGACCTGTTTAATTAGTTAAATTTAAGCGTTGATGTTTCACTGTACCCTCAAACATGTCCACCATGCGGAAGAAGGCCAAGGAGAAGGAGGATTTTCCGCTGCCTGTCCTGCCACAGATTCCAACCTGAAAACAAACAATTTCAAGTTCAGTGATCATATTTTCTGGCAACTGCATTTTGTTTCACAGGTTTCCTCAGTTTGTCTACCTTCTGCCCGGGGTTGATGTGTGCGTTGACATTTTTGAGCACAGGCTTCAGCGTGGCGTCGTATCGGACACTCAGATTCTGGATCTTGATCTCTCCCTCTCGGGGCCAGCCGTCAGGGACCTGAGACGCAGCTGAGACAGACGCAAGAAACATCAATGGACTTTAGCTTTCACCTTTTTAACCCCTCGATATAATGTTTTACAATTGTTTTCTTTAAATGTATAATCATTGGAGTCAGATTAAGTTTTTATTTTTTTTATGTTAAATTCATTAACAATGTATTTTAATGTTAAAAAGCCCCTGACCTATTTACAAAATCCCTTCTGGTTAAAAGGAAACATGCATGTAAGATAGATTACTAGGCTTTATAAAGGCTGATAAAAGTGGGATAAAGTGAGCATTATGATACCCCTGAATGTGGACTAAATGTAGTCTAACTTTATACTTCATCCTGAGTGAGGAAGAAATCACAACAGGACTAGTTTGAAACCTTGTTTATGTCTGGGCCGTGTTTGCTCATTGTGCTAAATTGTGGCCAAATTGTTACACGGGTAGTCGGTCGTGTCTATTATGTGAATCCTGGATACTAAATGTTTATGTGCATTTTTTTTGTAGTGGTAATATGTGTTGTACTGAAGTAGCATACAATTGAGTACTGCTTTACTGTAATAATAATTAGAATATAATACATTTAACAATTTGTTTTGCTGGACAGCTGCTCCACATTTTAAATAATAATACAGGTAGATGTGTGGCTGTGATGAGCAACATGTGATGGAGATTGTTCGGGTACAAAACTTCAGTAGTCCAAGACAACAATAAGTTTCTCTGAGTACACTGCGTCAGTGCCTCATGACGGGGATAACTCGTTGATTAAAGGAGGTTAAAGTACTGAATGTGATACGCCATGATTGTCACAGCTTCTAATGCACCCACCTATAATAATGTTTACTGATCCCACCTCGTGCCCAATTGCGCCACCGCTGCGCAGAGGGAGCCTGGCCACGGAAAATGCACTCGGCTCGCTCCCGACGCACTGGGCAGGACGCAGCTGATCTAGCCACGCCGCTGGGTTCACGAAAATTAATAGAGCGTGCGGTGTCCTCTTGTGCGCACAGAGCAGCAACTAACCATCAACTTGTGCAGGTAAAGAGATAGAAACTACCATCGTTACCAAAAGGTCGGCTGGCTACTTCTAGCTATGAAGCAGGACCAGCACTGTCTTTTTATTCAAAGGCCTTATTTCACATCTTGTTTAAATTGACTGTAAATGCTTTTAACTATACTTATACTGTACTTTATCTGGTTTATTTCTCTCTCTATTTTTATACTTCACTGTATTTATCTCTTGATGATTATCCTGTGTTTTAACCTTCAGCTATCATACATTGTTATTAGCCATTTTGTTTGCAAGCATTGTTTTATATCACGTCATTATTGTAAAACAGGAAACCTCCTCAATGCTCTTTGGAGGTAAAATAAATAAATATATAAAACAAATGAGAAAAGAGAAAGCACCGACAACAACCGACCAACTGCATCACTAACTCCCTCAGTGACTCAGTGCCAAAAACGTCAGACTAGAAACCAGATCTGATTTGTTTGTGTTGGTGAAAGAAGGTTTAATTTAAGATGGAACCGTGCGTGTGTTGCTGCACTCACTGAGCAGGCCTTCATAATTCTCTGGTTCAGTTTTGAGAAGGCCGTTAATCCTCTTGACTGAGCCAAGCTGTACTTCCATGTCTGCCAAGTTACGCACCATCCAGTTCATGTAGTTGGATACCTGATACACGGAGGGGGAGGGGGAGAGGGGGAGGAGTTGTGTGAATGTCACTGTAGGCACATACGCTTTTTGATGCATTTGTCAAAGAGTCCAATGGTGTATGTTACAAACGATCTTAAAGAGTATTTTTAAACAACGTTTAATTCTTAGTTTATATAAAAATGTTAAATTCATTTTTGCAGACACGTAGTTTTCACTGGACAAAAACGATATATTGAGGAAGAATACAGTTTTACTATGTAGTTTATATTAATGAATTACCATCGTTTAAATGAGCAGATCTTCAGTTGCATTTTACATTACGACATATTTAAAATGTGTTTGTGTTGCAAGTGCTCTTTTTGAAAAAGTATGATTTTTGTCCAGATTTTAGATCAGGTAGAATATGCACAATTTGCAGCTATATTTTTGCAAATATATATATACACACAAACACAGTCTCACCATAAGTGCGTACGTCAGTCCCAGCCCCACCAGCCCGGTGGACAGCTGGTTGTAGAGAGAGTTAGTGATGGAGGCTACAGCTGCCACCAACACCACACAGGCTCCAATATACTCCTGCAGAGAGAGACAATGACAACTTTACAGCAGGAACATAATGCATCGCTGAATAATTGAAAAAAAGTAAATCCATTATCGTAGATCACTTTATTGTCCAAATACACAACATGTTACCAAGAAGCTCTGTGTGTTTTCTGTGTGTGTGCATATGAATCCATAATCATCTGAAGGTTATCTCCTCTGCTAATGTGAAACACAAGCAGCCATATACCCAGCGAGCCGCATGCAGTCGATACACAAAACATCACATGAGCATACTGTAGAATGTAAAGTGATGAAAAATTCAGTTTTTCAGGATCCCAACAGAGGGAGCCAGCAACATCAACAGAAATGTGAAGCAGCTGCTGTCTGACTAACAGTCAACAGGACTGATCTGAGTGTTGAAAACTGAGCCGGGGACAGATCATTACCATGCGGACCTCCAGCCAACGGTTGGCTGCTGTGAGGAAGAGAGAGGCGATGTTGTTAGCGTCCGTGAACTGCAGTAATCTCTGTCTGAACCTGGGCTCATACCTGCCAATGAAAAAAGACACATCTCATTTCTATTTGTCTCATTCTTCTATGCGTTATGTCACGTCCTAAGGTACACTCAGTATGTCATGTCATTCTTTACTGCTACTTTGCAGCCTGACTGGCTCAGTGTCAGCATTAACCAATTCACTAATACTAAAATATTTGCTCAATTGTTAAACCTTTGGAGTTGTGTTTTGAATGAGAGAGATATTAGTATCATTACAGGAAGTGAAATAGTAATAATTACTCAATTTCAACTGAAATGATCATATTATGGAAATGATCATTTGATGATTAGAAAATGGGTCTTAGTTTCCCTGAAAATATAAAATATTTGAATTAAGGAAAGCATTTCAGCATGAAAAAGTAATGTACTCCCCCTCCCTCACTTCAGCATCTATGAATGTGCAAAAACACGTGTTTATCTGAGATTGAAGGCGAGCACAGAGAAACCTTCAGCAGATGAGTGTGAAAACAACCTTTCGGTGTCAAACTCTGCACAAACATCATTCTGCACAGTGAAGTGATTTTTGAGAGTTTATATCCCCCATAAACAAAGTTGTACAATAATATTGCTCATTCAGTTAAAAACCAGTAATAATTACCTGAGGGCCCTTATAGTGGTGAGACCTTCCACTGTCTCAGAGAAGTGGCAGAGTAAAGGGAGTTGGGTGCTGTCCTCCAGCTGCTGCAGGTCCCTGACCAGAAGACAGAGGACACAGTGGAGAGGGAAATATCAACTGAAGCAAAGTTCAAATTATATCAAAGGTCCTCAGGTTGGAGTGGCGAGGACACTGTAAATGATGCGGTTGACAAGCGGGACAGGTTCAGAGAAGAGTTGAATAACAAATCTTATTACGGCCACTTACATTGGACTGATGAACACAACTGTGGGTTTGTGCATGTGTTCATTATTTATGAGAATAAAAGCACTAGAGCGCTGGTGAAAACGGGGACAAAAAGACAAATCTTGCATCCTTTCAGGGTTTCAATTTTGGCCAAAAACAATAAATTATTTCATCAAAAGATGTGTGACTGTTAACTCTAATGGGGGACGCAAATCATTTCCCCCCATATTGTTTTTATTTAACCTACATGTTTGGGCCAAAAAAGTCAAATTCAAATATGTTGAGTCATAAAAAAATACCAGAATCAGCCTTTAAAAAACAATCCTGTGTTCTTTGTAGAACGTAAACTCAGATTGAGGAAAACCCCACGTCCCCAGCGAAGACATGACCTTGATGTCCTCAGCAGCTTCAGTCCTGATCAAACATCTAAAGATGAAAACATACAGTGAACAACACGTCGGTCCGACTCACCTGGAGGCCACCCGGAAGTATTTCTGGATGAAGTAGCAGGCGACGGCCAGCGGCAGGAGGGCGACGAGGAAGACAGGAGTCACGTAGGAGATGACTCCCAGAGCTGACACACACAGCAGGGTGGAACGGGAGAGGCACTCAAGGGTGTTTGGGATGTGCTGGTCGATTGTGTTTGTGTCTGTGGAAAACCTGTTGAGGATACTGCCGAGCGGAGTCGTCTCAAACAGCCTGAAGGGATAACAAAACATTTCCTTTACCCTCAGGACTCTAGTTTAATTATTATTAATAAAATAAACAAATTCATTTTAAAACCGTTTTATTTTCTCAGATTATATTCTTCCTATAATATACAAAATCCTTAGAGACCATAATTATATTTTAGAGATTTCCACATGTTGACAATAAGACAATAAGATACAATATGAATCTGGTTGAATGAATTATTTCATGAGAAATACATTTGTTTATTTAGCTGTGCATGTGGGTGTATATACAGTACGTGCACGTGTGTTATGTGAGCATCTTTATGCAAGTGATGTCACCTGGGTTTTGCGTAAGGAAAGCAGATGGTGCTCCGAGTAATGGGGCGAAAAAGATGCTTTTAACAGTGTTCCCTTGTTTAAATGATCTGTTTCGGCACACACGCAGTATCAGCACGTCTCTCTGCCTCTTTCACACTTCACGAAGCAGAGCTGCAGCGCGCACAAACACACACACAGAGACACAGACACACACACAGAGACAGAGAGACACAGACACACACACACAGAGACACAGACACACACAGAGACACACACAGAGACACAGACACACACACAGAGACACAGACACACACACACACAGAGACACAGACACACACACACACACACACAGAGACACAGACACACACACACAGAGACACAGACACACACACACAGAGACACAGACACACACACACAGAGACACAGACACACACACACACACAGAGACACAGACACACACACACACAGAGACACAGACACACACACACACACACACACACAGAGACACAGACACACACACACAGAGACACACACACACACACAGACACAGACACAGACACACAGAGACACAGACACACACACACAGAGACACAGACACACACACACACACACACAGAGACACAGACACACACAGAGACACACACAGACACACACACACCTCATGGGGGCCAGGATGATCTTGTTGAGCAGGTTGTGGTGGAGCTCCTTGGCCACTTTGAGGCCGGTCCACTCCACAGCCACGGAGGTGGCCAGACACAGGATGATGCCCAGACAGCACAGCACGCTGAACACCGTCAGAAACCACGAGTGACTGAAGGCACAGCCCTACAGAGAGAGAGGAGGAGAGGTTATAATAATAACTTTATTTGTATAGCACCTTTCATACACACAATGTAGCACAAAGTGCTTTACTGAATGGCATTTAAAACAAAACGCAATAGAAAGAAACCACAAACTATAATTACCGCCTCGCACCTGTATGCCTATGCCAACCAGTCAAGCTGCAGTTTACCTCCAAGTCTGTCCACAATGTAATCACTTTATCCAATTACACATTTGTCATAATTAGTATATGAACTCTTGAGTTACGACCAAAAACGTGTTTTGTGAGGTCACAGCGACATTTGACCTTTACCCATCTAATCAATTCAAGTAAGCAGAAGTTTGTGTAAAATGTGAAGAAATTCCCTGCAGGCGTTCCTGAAATATCGAGTTCTCAAGAACGGGACGGACAACGGACTTACAATTAGTTTTTAAGTTCATGGAAATTAAAAATCCAATAAAAAAAGGCAGGAGGAATAAAAGTAGTAAAAATGACAGTAATGATAAAAACATACATTAACTGAATGAATAAGTCGGTCTTTAGTTGTATAGGTGTACAGCAGTAACTGTGATACAAAAGCAAAAAATGTACAAAGAATTCTTTATTCTTTTTAATTCTGAGTAAAGCAGAAACACAGCTGGAAAACCCTTCTCTGAATGTGTAACTGGGTTAAAAAGTAATTACATGTTTGAGAGAGTGGGGAACTTGAACTGGAATTATAAGCATAATTAAACTCTGGAGCTGTGTGAAAACAATCTATCTAATAGAAACTAAAAACTTTAAACTGTAGGCGGTATGTGATGCAGGAGTGAGGAACAGTGTGTGCGATGGAGCAAGCATAGTGAATAAGCAGCGTCCGTTATATGGACCACTTAATGAGTTGGGTCCTAGACATGAATGATTGGATTCATTATTCACTCTGACTTATAGTTCCATATAGTAACTTTAAATTAGTCATGTGCATTTCAAATTGAAATCATGTCAAATCAAGCCAATTGTATGTATATAGACCAAAGTCACAAACCTCAGAAGGCTTTACGCTCTGTACTATGTACTATGTACTATGTACTCTGTACTATGTACTATGTACTCTGTACTATGTACTATGTACTATGTACGACACCTTTATTGTAAATAGTGTAAAATTAATAAATAAATAAATAAGAAATAGTTCAAATTCTCAATCATTTCAGAATTTACGACATTTTTCATATTAAAAGGACAAAATCAGTGTTCTAGATGTAAAGAAAGTAACGTCGCAACCAAAATTGAAAGCAGTGATATAGTATTTAAAACAGACTATGCACACTACTAGACAGTTACAGTATTAGTAGTTGTTTTACATCAGTAATGCTTAAGGCTAAAATTGTTATTGTATTCAGTTGAAGAACACAATTGTTTCTTTACACTCACAGCTCAAATGCTTCAATTATGTATGTGAATACATCTTATGTGGTCAAAATATTTGAGATTTATACTATCAAAGAAAGAAGGCAGAATATTCCCCACTACAAACATCAAGACTTTCTCCTTTGTAATCCTCTTTTATTTCAAGACTCTTCACTTCAAATATTCAAGTAGTAACTTCACTGTAAGTGCCTTAACAGTGAAGTGAATATTAAGTTTATATGCAGTCAGTCATGGGCCAGAGTTTGTATTTGAGAGTAGAACAGGACTTCTGAGTGCCCTAATAGATGAGTTAACCTGGAAACAACACTCCGAAGCTCAGCCAATCAACATGTCCACAGCATTCAAGTGACACATTCACTTAACTCAGTGTGTTTTCAGTGTGTGTGTGTGTGTGTGTGTGTGTGTGTGTGTGTGTGTGTGTGTGTGTGTGTGTGTGTGTGTGTGTGTGTGTGTGTGTGTGTGTGTGTGTGTGTGTGTGTGTGTGAAGGAATAGACAGAAGCCAAGGTGAGACGAATGCACCGTTAGTATTCGACAGGAGGACCCAGTGCACTTCCAACTGTTGTCCCCAAACACCAGCTGACTCTGTCTCTCGGCATGACCGTGTGAAACGTGACTTGGCAATTCACAGGATGGACACACAAAAGCAAAACAAAGACACACACAACCACACACGTAACTGTTAATAATAGAGCGACTTCACTGGTCTTGGAACATGATCAACTGCCAACAGCTGGTGAGCCCCCGACCTGTGAACGGTGCAGCTGCACTGCACTGCACTGATATTGTGTTTGAGCACGAGTGTGTGTGCAATTGTCTACTTTGTCTAAATGTGTGTGTTTTCTGTGTGCTTGTGAGTGCCAGTTACAGATTATATTGGGGAAGAGGTCGCTGATGAAAGACGAGCTTTACATGTGAATACAGGTTAAAGAGGTTCATGTAGGTGACAACTCGTCTTTCACTCACGCACACTTCTGTTTTGGTTTGTTGAGGGTTTATTTCAGATCATATCAGTTGCAATGTTTTTCAATGAAATTGGCTAAAAGCCTCAGAGATCGTTTATTTGCAGGTATTTCAACCAACAACTCCCAGCAGCACGTTCTCCATCAATACATTTAGTTTCTGTGTCATACAGATGAATCTGAGCTGCAGTTGCTTCAGGCTGCATTAGTGAACGCTCCATCTGGAGCTGGCAGTGTCTGTGTGTGTGTTTTAGGTCAGCTCCGCTCAACTGAGATTCACAGGAGATTTAGTGAGAAAGCTGTTATGTAATTTCACTGCAGCATGGTCTCAAGAATAATTGATTAACTCTTTGTTTATTTACATGCATGAGTTTATTTAAAATACGGTCTGCAAAATGATTTCCATTATTATGGAACAATCTGCAAAAGCTTTTAAAATTAAGATAAACTAATCCCTTTTAATCAATATAAATCCCTTTTGACTTTCTGCCAGAAAATGGTGAAAATGCCTGTGATTTCCTGAAGCCCACATTGATTAAATTGGTTGTTTGGTCTGACAAACAGTCAACAACCTAAAGATATCCAGCTTAACATCAACAGTGTTTCACAACCTTCTGCACTTGTGACCCATTTA
Organism: Cottoperca gobio; assembly: GCF_900634415.1. Taxonomy (NCBI): domain Eukaryota; kingdom Metazoa; phylum Chordata; class Actinopteri; order Perciformes; family Bovichtidae; genus Cottoperca; species Cottoperca gobio. The sequence goes on along the minus strand of NC_041360.1, from coordinate 10,008,043 downwards.
AATGTGTCAATGTATCAGTCAGTTTGACCTCCAAATTTATCAAATTGTCAAATGTTTAAAGGCCCAAGGATCCAAAACTTCAGGATCCAATATTTTACAAAAAGAGAGGTAACAATTCAGATGCCTTGTGAAGCTCTTTTCTTCTTTACTTTACCGTTAATCATCTGGTGAACCCCTCAGATAAGGCACAGTAAATCCTCTTTGAGAGGCTATAACAAGAGATTAAGTGGCTTTTAAACGATTGTTTTATTCCCCCCTAAAGGCAGTGACAATCAAGCAGGAAAATAGGACCCTAAAACCTGCTGATAAACACAGCTGTCTTTTGCCAGATAACAACAAATCATCTAAAAGAAAACGATGCTGTTCAGCCGCTCACCTGAACGACGGTGCAGTTACGAGCTGTTGCTTCCATCTTGGCCGCGATGACGTGTGACGTCCAGTGTGCCAGCCAGTAGTCGATGGCGACCATGAGGGAGTGTTTGAGGAGCTGTGACAGGAGGAGCAGGGTGAGCAGGAGGACCCCGGCGGAGGACAGGTAGGTGCCACAGGAGCGCCAGGGGATGGTGGTCCGCTGACGCATCGCCTGTGACATGTCGTCATCATCGTCGCTCTCCAAGGATTCCTCTGGGATCAAGACAGAGACGAGTTCAAATGTTGAGTCTTGGTTCAGTTTTTTAAAAGAGCATTTCACAATATATGACTGTGTCCTAACAGAGTTTCATACTTTACATAAAGGACTATTTCTGTGTTTAACTGTGTCTCCTCTGCTGTGACCAAATGTTTCTGACATTTCTGACATTTGCCTTCCTAGATATTTCATTGTCTTCATTTTCTCTCTCTCCTTCTTGTTCTTTTCAAATTTTCTGACACATTTCCTAGATTTCGCGCTGCTGTGTCTGTCTAAAGAACCACTACCAGCACAGACAGAATAAGAGAGAAAGAGGGCCAAGCGAGAGGAGAAACCACCGAGACATTATTCTACAGGCTACATCATATATATTCATGTTCTTCAACACCAGGCAAATGCTCATTCCCAGGAAAGACATGTTTTTCAGGGGCAATGGAGCAGCCATGACACACTGGCTGGGGTTGAGGATCTAATGTTAACGACCTCCAGCTTCCTCCCCACCCCGATAAACATCTCATCACATCATGCAGCAAGCTTTGGAGCATTAGGCTGCGTGTGGGAGTCTAACTAGCTGGAGATAGAGAGGAAGCAGCAGAGTAGAGGAGCAAAAGAAAGGGAGAGGGTGAGTGACTACTGATACTATGTTCTACTATGCAATCATGCTGGCATTAAGTAAGATTTGAGGAGCAGGAGTGACACATTTGTGGAAAAATGAGAAAAAAGAAAAAGATAAATGATTCTAAGATGATGGGAGAAGTTGACACAGCTGCAGCGTCACGATGCCACAGACTTGTTTGTTTTAGTTTTTCAGTCCATGCATTCTGACCACACCTGCTTGATCGAACATGAGGGCAAAACGTTGTGCTGGAGCCATCTCACAAGTCCACTCAGGGGTGCCACCAGCACACAAGAAACAACACAGAACACAGATAAAGAGTACAGCCACTGCAGCTTAGCATCTCCCACTACAGATGCACATTCAACAGCAGAGACACATACAGTTAAAGGATCAGATTCAGTGTTCAGCCACAGCAGGAGGCTGCTACAGAGAGAAGGTGGAGTCATATCTGGTTGCTGAGGAAGTTTAAAGAGAAGCCAAGACATGAGACTCCAGACCCAGAAGGGTTTGGAGCATGTAACATCCATGTAATGTTTGCTTGTAGGATAAAATAAAATAAAGAACAAGACACAAGACTGATATGCAGATCATTCAAATCATTGCAGCATTTCAAATGATAAAGCTTTAATGTGATGTCAGACGTGCTGCAAATAAGACACAATAGGAGAAGGTAAATGATGCTACTTTGTTATCATCAGTACATACCTAAACTCATTATTTAACAGGCTGAAATCAGTAAAGAACTGAGAGCAGTCATATGTCATCATTGTTTCCTGTGACCTCTCACCTTCCTCATCCTCTTCAGTCCTGGCAGCATCTCTGGAGTACATGGCCCTCCGCAGGTTCTTCCTCTCCATATCTGTCATACTCGCTGCCTCTGTCTCCTGGAGACATAAAGAAAAAACACGTGATTCTTCCAAAAATACTAAAGACTATAATCTGGTGTGACATTAAACAAACATCCAGGTAATCAAACTGTCGTTACAAGCAGCACTGGATTGTTTGCTCCTCTCCCAAATCTAAAAACTGTTTAATTAAAGGGCAAAGCAAAGATTCAAAGATGAATTTGCACTTTGAATGTGCAGTCATTAATCACCGACTCAAACTCCTGGTCCTGTCTGTGCATCAGGGTTTTCCACTGCTCAAAGAGGTCAGGCTCAGAGTTCTGGATGTCCTTCAGAGTCCCTTCAGTCTGAATTGTGCCATCTTTCATTGCAATGATCTAACAAAAAAACACAGACACACACACAAATAGAGAAGAAGAAATGCAACATTTAGTATTAGCTGCCACTGGAAATGTATCTTTAGGCGCTCTGGGATCTTTGAGATGGTCTCACCCAGTCTGCGTGTGGTAGATACTGAAGTTTGTGTGTGACCAACACCACCGTCCTCTTCTCCTCTCTCAGGAGCTTGAGGATGCCGTCCTGCATCAGATGGTCACTCAGATGGATGTCTAAGGCAGAGAACGGGTCATCCTAAAAAAATACATAAAAATACATTAGTAAGTAAGTATTTAGTAGGAATAAGTATTTCTCTATATCCTCAGATGTTATATATTAAAGTGTGTTCAAGAACTGCTTCATTAGGACTGTGTGTGGGTTGATTAGATTAGAGTCACAGTGGTCTGAATGGTGCACAAAAATACACAACTTTGAATCTTAATTTTTCAAGCAAAGATTCCCAGATTTGCTGTTTTGACGTTGTTAAGCGGTATATGATAAGTAAATAAAGTAAATTCAATATATTACAGCTTTAGACCACATTCAGACAAAACAAGCAGGTTGACAACATCACCGTGGCCTCTGAGAAATTGTAAATACAAATGTTTAAACTCTTGTTTAACATTTCATAACCTAAACGATTAATCATGAAATAATAATCCACCAGGAAGTGACATTCTGTCAGCTTCTCAGCCCTGCAGCTGAGCTCAAGAGACTGTGTTGCTATTTTTGTCACGCAGGAAGTAGGAAGGCATCAGAAATAGAATCACATCTGAGTCTTCAGGTAAAGCTTCAGAAAAAACCATGTCTACTAACAAGGTTGATAAAAGGTGCAATCCGGCAACTAAAATCCTTCTTTTGATGGAACATGTGTGTGTGTGTGAAGACTCACCAGAAAGACCACGTGGGTCTGTTGGTACAAGGCTCTGGCTACGCTGATGCGCTGTTTCTGTCCCCCTGACAGGATGATACCCTGCACCACAGGGAAGAAAACTTTATTACATGGTTTTACTACAAAGAAGGATGAACATGAATCTATAAATGCATGTGGCACTTGGCCCCAGAGACAACGGAGATCACGGTTTATTTCCCGCATTACTGATGCATGAAGAAATCCAACATGACAGTGCTCTGGCCGAACAAGGTCAGCCCAGCTCCCAACACACAAAACATCAAATCCTGGCTGCACAGTAATGATGACAAATGGTTCTGCAATGCTCTAATCCACAGTGGGAGCTATGGCCAGATCTGGAAAATAAAAAGACTACATAAGAATTCACAGAGAATCGATAATTTTACTGTGATACTGACCCGCTCCCCGATCTCTGTCTGGTCCCCGTGTGGAAGGATGTCAATGTCAGGCTGAAGAGAGCAGGCCTCGATAACAGCATTGAACCTGACGGGCACACACAGAATACAAATGAGGACAGAGAGCAGCTGCTAATACCAGCCAGAGGGAAACTATGGGCCTGCTCATTATTAACCACTTGGTTATTAATATAGACAGTAAATTAATTCAAATGATACATATCTTGCATGTAAAATGCTATTATGTATGCGTAACACAACACATAAAAGTCTGAACAGAGCCACAAACACTGAAAATAAAAAGAAGCCTTTGTGGTTTAACTTGAACGTTTTTGCCCTGAGCGGTTTATCAGACTCACTTCAACAGACACAGAATAAGAGGCATATTCCGAGAGCACAGAGACACACTGGGAATAAATCTGAATTCGGTCATTCAAACATGTTCCGATTTAAATAAATCGCATGCTGTTCATTGAAATGCATCATCATTTCTATTTTATTTATTTGGAGCTATACCCACATGGTCTTGAAACTAAAGTAGAAACGGCGCGACATGACAGGTTGACAGGTTTGAGACATAAAGATATGAGGTCACGGCCCAGAAAAGGATGAATAATACGGTTTTAAATAGTCTTTATTTCTATCCGATTTCCAGATCCTGTCCAGATCCTGATTTATCTTTATTAATATTAATGATCCCTCACCGGCTGAATATATTTTTCATCTGAATCTAACAAATCACAAATGGTCTATGCATAGAATTATGAATCCACAGTGTCACATGATGGTTTTGTTTCAAATATAAGAACAAATCTCTTGCAGCACATGGCTATGGTTTACACTACTGAATATTTTATCATCAGTTTTAAACATGGTCTCACATGGACACAGTTGTACCTCGCAAGCCAGAAATAAAGTATCATGGCAGCTGCAAACGATGTATTCATTAAAATAACTGTGTACAATTTGTGCTTCGACACACTGTTGTGCACATGATGCGCACTAAAGCTAAGGAGTGGCACAAAAGAGAACATGGGTGATAACAGCTTCGACTGCACAGCACCTTTTTCTGGACACTGACAGCAGGACAGGACGGGGGGTGAAAGGGATGTGTGAAGAGAAAGATAGAGGAGACAGCAAGGAGACGCAGCACAAGGTTGGGCAAACATCTCCCCAGCAACAAACCACAGCGGCCCATTAGATGTATGTACAGAGAGAGCCCGGCCACAACCATAAATCAAAGCAACTGACCTTTTAGAAAGACCATTTGTTGTGAGGATGAAAATTGTGAGCGTGTGCAATTGCGTTTGAGTGTAAGTCATTAAAAGAGAAAGTGTGTGTGTTTTTGATAGCGCTCACGCAGGAGAAAACAGCATATGTTGTGGAGCCAGGAGTGAGTGAAACTGTAGACACTCTGCAAAGCGAAAAGACACCATCAGCCAAGACAAACCCTGGCTCGCTCTTTTTACTGGATTCAAAGTGTTGACTTAATCAGGCACGAACACATTCAATTTACCCCAGTGGCCTCAGGGAGCAGGAAGGTTATTAGCTCTATTTTGGCTTAACAGCTTGGCCAGACAACACATTGATTACTCTGTTATAATTAACAGCTCTAAATGTCATTTTAAGTATAATGTTCTGAGACAGCTAGTTTAACTGGGATTAAAGGTGTCACAGTAACAGCACTGAAGCTACACAATTAAGATCAGTAACTAATGTAGGGAAGCTTACGCACACGTTCACGTGGTTACTAATACAAGAGTACCGTGTGAAACGGTCAATGTGGAGCACATCCACAACGAAAGAGCGTCACATCTACTTGCAGTGTGCAGCACGGTATGAGGTCTTACCTCTGTGTGATCATGGGCATCTCAAAGGTGATGTTCTCCACCACTGTCGCATTCAACAGCCAGGGCTTCTGGGAAGCGTAGGCCACAGCGCCTCTCTTCCTACCAGAGGTTTTAAAACACATGCAGAAGTTTCAAACAATCAATAATCTGTTCTCTATGTTCAAATGTTACTTCTTAATCAGTGTTTTGCTTAAGACGAGGGAGGCAGAACATGCATAATAATAAAAAATAATAACTTGAGTGCTTAAAGAACTGGCCCGGAGATCATTAGAGACTGTGGCGTATTTGTGAAGTCAGCTGAGGCTCATGGGTAAATACGTGAGCAGAGGGAATATCTTGTTCTCTATTGTCTTCAGTGGATTTCTAGATGAGTGTGAGAATTGCTGTTCTGCTCTGCTAATAATAATAATAATAATAATAATAATAATAATAATAATAATAATAATAATAATAATAATAATAAGCTTTATTTGTAGAGCACCTTTCATACAAGAATTACAGCCCAAAGTGCTTCACAGCAACAACAAAAACCATAACAATTAGTACAAGGACAGAATAAGAGCATTTACAGTACAATAATCACAGTGTTGATGTAAATGAGTCTGAAGTACCATTGTATAAATAGCAGAATTAAAATAGTATAAAATAGCAGTCTTGCTAGGTTTTTAAGTGTTTACAACTCTCCGCTCCATACTTGACCTTCATCAAAAACTCAAGTGGGCTTTCCACTTCTCTGATCGATACTCTACTTCCCTTTGTCCCCGTTGTACAAAGTAAGTTAAAACACAATCGTCACTGTGAGTCCCAGATTTCGTTTATGGTAAAATCCAGATAAAACCGTTATTAAACACGCTGGTTTAACCTTTTCAGTCCAAGGCAATATCTGACTACTCGTCTTCTCTGCTGTGACTCGTATGTTTCTGTCAGATATCGCTTAGGCCAGGGGTGTCAAACATGCGGCCTGGAGGCCAAAACCGGCCCACCAGAGGGTCCAATGCGGCCCGCGGAGTAAAAGTAAAATACTGTTCCAGATACCTGTGACGAAATGTTTTGTGCCTTTGTAGATACACTGCGATCTATAAGTTGTAATGCACATGTGCAAATGATAAACTGAGGCATAATATTGTTGAAATTGCACTTTTTTTTCTTAAGAAATTTCAGGTTGTTCATAATGTTTTGTAAAAAGATCAAATTTGAACATTTTCAGAATGTACAAAGGGTAAAATTTGGAGTTGTCGTTATTTATAGGTATGCTTCTGTGACTCGTATGAAATACCTCTGCCAAATATCTCTTAGGTCAAAGGACTTCAATATTTAACTACTCCTCTGCTCTGCTGTGAGAAGTATGAAATATCTCTGTCAAATATCCACCCTTGTTGCCCCTTCTCCTTCCTTACTTTAAATGATGACAAAACCATTTCTTCACTTGATTTTTTCATCAACGCCAAGCAGGTCCATCAAGAAGCAAACAACACAAAACCCACAAATTAAGCTAAAACGCATTATGGTAAAATATATAAAATATCACCATTAAAAGGCTAAAGTGAAGAGATATAAAATATCACCATTAAAAGGCTAAAGTGAAGAGATATAAAATATCATCATTAAAAGGCTAAAGTGAAGAGATATACAATATCATCATTAAAAGGCTAAAGTGAAGAGATATAAAATATCATCATTAAAAGGCTAAAGTGAAGAGATATGTTTTTAGCTTACTTTTGAAGATATTGAGAGAGCTTGCCTCCCTGATGTCTGCAGGTAAAGTGTTCCATAGCTTTGGTGCATAATTGCTAAAGGCTGCATCCCCAATTTTCTTTTGGATGTTTCTGGGAACATTTAATAAACCAGTAGTGGATGATCGTAATGTTCTTGGGGGCACATAGTTTATTAGAGAGTTGGCAGTGTAACTTGGTGCGGTTCCGTTTAGGGCTTTGTATACAAGAAGGAGGACCTTAAAATAAATTCTAAAAGTTACTGGAAGCCAGTGTAGAGCGGCTAACACTGGACTGATGTGGTCTCTCCTCTTGGTTCTAGTCAGCAGCCTCGCTGCAGAGTTTTGGATGAGCTGAAGTCTCTCTGTTATTTTTTTTGGGAGGCCGGTAAAGAGTGCATTACAGTAATCGAGTCGGCTTGAGATGATGATGCTTCTCCATGGAGACCGCATGATGTATAGCTCACCTGATTTCTCCGTCACCTGCTGCGTCTCTGTCCGTGGGACTGCAGAGAAAACATCAAACACACACAGATTAACAATACTGTTCCCTCTGAGATAAACACATTATTCACTCAATCTTCATCCTGTAATGATTAACAGAAAAACAAACAGTAACCCATATTCTCCTCCCTCACTATGGCACTCATGTCGCTGCTCAGCTGCCCTACATGTACCCATCTATCATTAGCTGTGATCTTATCCTTCCTAAAAATAACGCCCACCACCTCCATTATTTCTTCCTGTAATTTGCTGATATGGAAATCAGCATCAACCCGTTTGGACTCTGACGCATTCAGTTCTCAGAGGATCTGATTCCTCAGGCGATGATTATGATGTCAATTAGTATTAGTATGGGGCTGTGGCTGGCGGGAAGGTTGTTGCTGTTAGCTGGTATCCTGCTCATCTAGTTATGTCTTCCTCTGTAAGCTGCACTTTCACTGTAAAGGCAGGGTGTTCGCTCAAACACTGTATACACAATTATTAAGCAAGTAGCTTTTAACTTTGAATGTTATGCAGCACTGAAGGTTGAATGTGGACAAGACAATTATAATAATACCGTATATTATATATTAAGTTTCAGTTTTATGTATTATAACTTCATTGTGTTTCATGCTATATATTGTTTTGTTTTGTGTACTGGGTATATATTTGGAAGTATGTTTTATATATGCATCTTGTTTTATGACCAGAAAAAAAATTAGAGTTTTTATTTGCAAATACAATCTGGTACAAAATCAATCATTCAATCAATACAAATAAGGAGAACCATTTTATTAAATAAATCCTAAATTGACATAACAGTATTATGTTAACACTGCACACTGAAACTTTCACTGTGCCCTCAATATACAAACATATGTGCTGCCCTATACTGTTATTCAGTGCACAATTCTTGTTTCTGTGGACACTCAGACTCGTAAAACATTATGCTATCAATAGACAGAAGTTTCCTATTTTGTCAGTGGCAAGACACCAGGTGTCAAATGCTCAAATATACTGTTGCCAAACACAGGCTGACATGGATGCTTTACTGCGTGTGAGTGTGTGTGTGTGTGTGTGTGTGTGTGTGTGTGTGTGTGTGTGTGTGTGTGTGTGTGTGTGTGTGTGTGTGTGTGTGTGCTGCGTGTGTGGTGTTATTCCAGAGCAAAAAAAACAGTAAATGGAAGGTCCAGTCGATTTACAGATAGAAACAATTATCCACAGTGTGCTAAAATAACACCACTTTTTGCATTCGCTAAACAAGCAGTGACAATTATTAAATGTCAACAGTGCTTTATCTATAAGAGGGATGTATAGCGTATCGCTCATGTGCAACAGCTGAATCTAATGTTTTTACTCTCATCAAAAACAGTGCACTGTACTATGTTTACATATTCCTGTAATCCCGGCTGCAAATGTTTTTTAATGTATTTGACTTAAACTGACTTTTTTCCTCAGAAGGCAATCTGTGATTTTAAACCTGTTTTGAAATTGTTCTTTAAAGCACAACTAAAAATACATGATGGCACTGATTTATGTTTGGATTCAGGTGCTTGGACTTTTTTCCTCTTTTTTCCTCTTTACTCTGATTTACCTTTCATCTCCCTCAGACTCCAGGTTTGGCAGGCTGCAAAAAATAGAGAACAAAATATATAAATGGAAATATATTTAACAATTCCTCATCAAACACACTGTAAACTTCCAGAGGCCAGGGGATAATTAATGTATGAAGTCTGGTTACGTAATTTAAAAAAAGACAATAAAACTCACATAAACTCTTATTTTAAGAATTATAAAATGCCCTACACACATACAGTACACACACACATGCACATAACCATTCACATTCACAGTCCTAAATCTCAAAGTCATTAGGATCTGATTGGCTGTTGGGAGCTTTGCACATGCTCAGTAGAAGCTGCGGTGTATTTTTAGGTTTTCCAAGTTGACATCTCTCTCGTCCTGAGCAGGTGACTTTGAGCACGCCTGAGTACAACCATACAACACCAGTTTCCTGCAGAAGCTTCAAACATCACAGCTGTTCGGAGAGAAGTGGCAACTGACATTTAAGAAGCTCGGACGCCACAAACATACATGTAAACACCACTGTGTGTACTGACTGTGTAAAATAAAATAAAGTCATCGAAGGTAACGCTGTCGTGAAATTAAGACCTATAAATAACAGAGATTGCAATTCAGTAGATTTAGTTTTGAAAAACAGGTGAAAAAAGAAATAACAGAAGTGAACAGATGTGACAAGAGCGGCCAATAAACCATATAAGCTGATTAAATATACCTCCTCCTAAATTAAACACTTGAATGAATAGTTAAAATAAAAATCCATTTAAATCAAAAGGAAAACAAGAGATTCCCTAAATAAAAACAGCAATACAGTACTGTCCCAGTGTCAATCATAACAAAAAGAAGAAAAGGATTTTGAAGATGACGGGGTGGCAAGTGACAAGAGTACAAAAGCATAATCTAAAGACTGCAAAAATGCTTTAGTAATAATGTTGGAACTTTGTGTGCGTTTCCTTTTTCAAGATGAATTTTATCTATTTCAAATCAAAAATCAATGTGACAAATTTATATATTTTTTAAGAAAACGTTCAAATAGTTTGATTACGTCCTACAAATGAACATGGCAAATATCAAATTGACTTTCTTGAAGCTGGATGGAAAGATTTCCTCAATCAACAATGCTAAAATGAATAATTTGATATCTGAAAACATCCCTTGAGACAAAATGACCTCATGTAATCACCTAATGACTCTTTAAAGACACTGAAGCCTGAATGCACCGCTGATTTCAGCCAAACAGGGTGATCACGTCGGAGTTAATGTATGAAACAGCTTTCACCTCAGACTGAAGCACCGAGGGCTATTTCCCCTTCAAGTCAATCAACACCTTTGAGGATTCAAGGTCACGTTCCAGGAGAATTTGGGAAGGAGTCATGCAAAACAGTTTTTATCAGCAGCGAGTCTAATCATCAAAGCCAGGCTGAGGATCTTAAGTTCCCACAGTTTCTAACGGTCTTTAAGTAACTTAAACATCCATCATTAAAACAGTTACGCCCCCTAACGATGACAGGGAGTAATGGTGCATGTTCATTGTGATGACCACGCCTGATAATGACTGATACTGCTGCATATCTGTCAACAAACATCTTTTCTTCACTCGTTTTTCTTGTTTTTTAGTTCAATAACTGAAACCAACTTAAAACCTTCCAGTAAAATGCTCATTTTACTCTCTAGTTTGGGATATGGGGTCAGCCAGCTGATGTGTTGCAGTTAATTACTTCAGCAGGTACGGTTTGGGGTCAAAACTTCGCTCCTATACTGGCTATGCTGCCCAGTTTAAAACACTAGACCTTAGAGCACACAAGATATCCATTCTGCACTGCTTTGACTGGATACTGAGGTCAAGCTACAAATAGTCATCCACTTTAATGACCGAGAAATCCCAGACGCTCCCTGCTCTCTACCATATTTGGAGTGGGAGAGCAGAGGGGCAACGGGAGCAAGAGGGAGTAGGTGGGAGCAGGTGGATGAGGAAGGGTGGTGGTTGGGGGGGTCCCATTGATTGAAATGACAGATTGTGTTTGTAAAATACTGCGTCAGTAAACACGTCACCCCCCCAAGAAAGGACGCCGCAGTCATCAGATTTAAATTTGACCTACTAAACTAATTTTTTTAAAGCAAGTGACTAACAAACAGATACACTAAAAGCATAAAGCATGACTTGTTCTTGATGATGTCATCATACTGATGTGTTGTATCGATTTCCTTTCTGCCACAAACGAACTGATGAGAGATCTGTCAGAAAAAAACTCAAACTGATATTGAGAGTTTTTCCTTGATCGTTGACCGAACAGTGGACCTTATGGTGAGATTGTTTTGTCAACTGCTGTTTCAATCTCAGTTTCAACACTTAAGAAAACTGGGACAAGAAGTCATCAGAAAAATATAAATTCCATGAAAACTGCAATTCCTTCAGCTGAGGAAGATCATGTGATATGATCAAAAGCTCCAGAACAGCCTCTAAATAACTTGTGTTTTGAAAGTGTTTTTTCAAGTAACCCACATATTTCTTATAACTTGATTATACAACATATAAACATCAGGCAGAGTGTTAAAGACATGGACACCATCAGCTGATCTGTAACAGCTGACGCTCAGAGCCATGAGTCATCGCTCTTCTGATTAGTCACGCTGTATACTCCAGTATACTTTTGATTATCTCAGTTATTTGTATCTGTCGCATACTCGCACACCGTTACCCTGCCAGATAAAACGTTTCATCATGTGTAGCTTTAAATGTTCCAGATTTAAACACAGCTCAAAAATAACAACAACATTCTGACAAACTCTAATGTGTCTGTATGCTTCAGGAGGGCAAAGCTTAAATGACAGCTCCTCGGTCTCTCCCTCGGACACATGATAAGTGAGAGGGTTCAGGCACCCCGCAGCCCGGCCCTGGCATCGGGACAGAGGGAGGAACTGTGTGAGTGTGTATGACTGCCAAGGACACCGTGACAAGTAGGGGGAACTAAACTTTGCTGACAAATGGAGACTAATAGCGGCGCTAAGCTGGGGAGGTGACGAGATACTCACTGCAGGAGATTGCATCGGGTGAGATATAAGTATTCAGTTTCATCTGAGATGTTTAAAATATGCTCTGCTTTTCTAGATCCACTCGGATTACTTTTGCTGAATCTGGCCACCCACATTCTACAGCGAGAACAGGACTTTATCCGAAAGACTACAAAGGTTACATCAGAGCAGATCAATTATTAAGTGCAACAATCCACATAAATAATCACAATCACAAAATGTACTGAACACATTCAACGGGGGTCTGTTACAGGCCACTCTCACTGCCACATTTCAGCGTCCGAGAGCCAAGTGCATTCAATCTGCATAAAAATATGAGCTAGATGTAGTGCAAAACATTAAGAGCAAAACTTGTGTTTCTAGCCTGCAGTCACAGCGGGTTGGCCGGGATGTTTCCACATCTGCATTTGACTTAATTTGGGTCAGTGGTGCATGAAAGGATCCTCACATTCCTACAGTCTACACTATCTATCACAAATAATGTAATGTATCTGTATAATGTAATAATCTGTAATACCTGTAATATCAGCTCTACAGACCTACAAATCCATTCATGTTTTATTGCTATGTCATGTAAAAGGTCTGATGTTGATGCTAATTGCATTGCCCTGACAGGGGACGTAGAATTAATTGCTAGAATGAGAATACATAAATAAAAGCTCCTTGACAGACCAATTACCAGAGAGGTTTAAAAAGCACCAGTCAGAGGCTGAGGATAAGGAAGAAATAATTGCCATGACATTGACCAGTGGGCCAGGTCTCCTCCGGGAGGAGCAATTCTCTTTATATGAACCTTTCACCCATGGATTAGATTGGATTTCAGGGATGACCTGTCCACCATACAGTTCATGGATTTCCCTGACGGCACAGGTATCGTATTGCTTTGTAAAGGAATGGATGTGGAAGTGGATGATATACCGGCAGGACTGTTGTACAGCACAGCTGCTAGAGGAAATACCTCATACGCACAGAACATCAATTCCTTTAGTCACAGGAGACTCTTAAACAGAGTAAATATCAGATAATTAGAACAAATAATGATTGATGTCATACTTCAGCACCTATCTATCAACTTCATGTTTAATGGATAATCGCAATAAATCTTGTTTTCTTAGTTTCATTACTGTAGAGCAGTGTTTCTCAAACCTTTTCAGACCAAGGACCACTTAACCAATAGAAAAACACTCACGGACCACCTAACTCCCCAAATATCCAAAAACAATAGGCCTGCTCACCACTCCAACAATATATTACAAATGACAGCCTAATAATGAGTTTCATGTGAGCCTTCTCTGTATCGCTCGTTCACACATTAAATCAACTAATACAAATACAACTACGGATTCTACAAGCATTTCATTCATATGCGATTTAACTCAGTCAGTAGGGGCTTGGGGTGTGAGCTGTAGGGTTGCTGGTTCAAGCCACCGACCAGACCTAAAAAATGGAGTTTGACTGCTACTTGGAGAGGTCCCAGTTCACCTCCTGCCCTGCCGTGGTGCCCCTTCCCCCCTCACTCCCATTGCTCCCCGGGCGCTGTCCTATGAGCTGCCATCCTAGTACCAGGAGTCTAGTACTAGGAGCAGTGGCTCCTAGTACTAGACTCCTGGTACTAGGATGGGTTAAAAGCAGAGAACAAATTTCACTGTGTGTGCTGTGTGCTCTGCATGTGTGACCATTAAAAAAAGAGGGTTTCATCCCTCCAAATCTTAAATCTTAAATAAGAAGACCATCTGTCTCTCCTGCAAACCACCATTTTGTGTAAACAAAAGAGGGACTGACCTGAACTACCTCCTGACTTTTGAATTTAGTATAAATACCGCAGCAGGATTCACTCCTCTGAGCAGCACACGGCAGTCTTACATGCTTACGTGTGTGAGTTTGTACATCTTGTTTATGTATAACTCTGCTCCTTCTTGCAAGAATGTTGATTAAAACTCTTATTTGATTTTGATCCTGACTTCGTGGGTTTATTTAACTATATTTTTCCAACAACGGTGAATGCTGATCTAAGATCTACACATAGCTGCGTAACTAGGCTACATCTATGCTACACTCTATACTAGTCATTTTTAAATAGTTTGAGAAACACTTTGAACTTATAATAAATTAATTCCAAACGTGACATTTTACCAATATGCTCGTGCATATTGGGCCACTAGTGGACCGCGAGTATATTGGACTGCGGACCACTCTTTGAGAAAGACTGCTGTAGAGCAACAAAGCCAATAGTCAATAAGAAACTCAAATCCCTTATAAGGTTTTAACTGAAGTATCAGAGTTGATTGGCACATGCAGGAAACTGACCTGTTCCAGTGGACCGCTCCCGATACTCTCTGCATCTCTCCCAGCGCTGCCAGCAATAGAGACGATTTTCCACAGCCCACCTGGCCTACAATCATAGTCAGCTTACCTGAGAGGTGTGAGAGGAAATAAAGTAAACAGGTAAATGAAGGAAACTGGATAGAGAACCGAATAAGGAGAGAAATTGAGGAGGCAGATTGTACATCACTCTCGCTCACCAAAAGGAATCTTGATGTCCACATTAGAAAGGGTCGGTGGTCCATCAGTCCAGGTGAAATAACCGCTAGTTATCTGAGGACAACATAGCACAAGGTGTCAAAACAGAGATTAGCTCACTCTTTAGAAAGTAAACAGTAAATCCAGAGTCAGGCAATCAGAAGTAAATGTGATCTCATTCGGATCCACTTTATGCCGGGAAGGATAATACTGGTGCTCTTCACTTGCATGAATGACATACAGACATCTAAATGAGCAGGCAAATCACTGCAGTTGATCGTTAAAAAAATAAGTTTCCCACATTTCATGAAATCCAATCATCCCAGAGAGTGCTAGTCAGTGCAATTTTGAATACAGCCACGTCTGAGCAAGGCACTTAACCCTGAGTTGCTCCAGGGAGACTGTCCCTGTAGTTAGTTCACTGTAAGTCACTCTGGATAAGAGCGTCTGCTAAATGACATGTAATGTAATATGATATGATACATGGTTTTAATTTTAATATAAATAGTGGTTCATTTTCAAATGCATTAATCTTAATTACCCAATTTATCTGAAGCTTTTTTACAGCCATATACTTCAGTGTATTTAAGAACTCTGTGACCATCATTTACTGATTGTTAGCCCTTTTGCAAAGAAATCTCTAAAGGTCATAACTGATACATAGCAGATTGTGACAACACCTGGAGAGATTGTGAGTTTCCTCCCTATTAACTCAGTCAGTGTTATTTGAAAGGACCGACTTTTAACAAAGAGGTAAAACATTCAGAACTGTGAAGACTGCTCTGCTACAGAGCCACTTCAAACTTGATAACACCTGGAATAATATTGTGTCTTGTTTCTGTGCTTATATTTCTCCCACCTTGATACAGATGTCTTGGTCCACGTCCTGGCAGGGTCCGTCGCCCTTGTGGTCCCCCTGTGAACTGTAGTTGTTCCAGTCGTCCCTCGGGGACCGCTTCCGGTTCACCACCTTTAGGGGCTTGAGGTGTCGGGACAAAGAGGAGGAGGAGGATGAGGATGAAGGGAAAGGTTTAGAAGATGACTAGAGGAGGGTTGTGTAACATCAGACACGGCGGACAAAGGGGTAAATGGTGATATTAATATGAAGACGATAAGGTGGAGGAAGAAAACAACATTCACAGCAAAGTGAGACAGCCTTGATTTACCAGCAGGGGAGATAGGAAGAACACAAACGTCTACCTTGTTGCCTAAATCAAACCAACCAAAAACAACGTGTGTGCACTTGTACTCACCACAGCCTGGTATCTATTTTGGTTGTGATTGCTGGAGCCAGAGGTTAACATCGCCCTGGGCTCCTGTTCCTCTCCAATCTCATCACTTGAGAAAAACTCGCTGAGCTTCTGAACACTGCAGATTAAACAGACTGAAATCAAGTCACCAATCATGACAAATAAAATGAATATGTATGATAAGTCTGTATAATATGTTCAAAACACACTGATGCTGTATTCAACTAGTACAGCAGACACTCGCACAAACACATAGATTTGAATGAGCTCATGTAAAGATAACAGCTGCAGTTTACTGTCACATTGTTCATTCAGTGAAACAGATTAGACAATCTATGGATCATGTTTCACTAACAACAGGCTTTCACTTTCTCTGACACACACTTACATATCTCTACATTTTAAATTATCAATTATCTTCTATTTCACTACCTCAATGAAAACAAAAGCTTCCCTGACACAGCATGATGCAGATTATCACAGTCGCATGATAAAAAGAGAATGACTCTTGAAACACTGAAACTTTTCAGTTCACAGGGAGCTGACTGACGTTTAAATTAAATCCAATGACATATGTTTAAAGTTTCATAATGACTTTGCATTTACAATATTGCCTACAAGCTTAGTTTTCCTCTACAAAGAGACATTTTCTCATGTTGAGGTGTGAAGATGAACTGAATCAAGTGTGTCAGATCACACAGTCCCAAAATAGACATCTCAAGGGATCACATGCTGATTCCACGTTCAATAAAAGAAAAGGCACTCCAGTTAAAACAAGGTGCTTACACCAGCACGATTGTATTAGCTGGCCTCCTAAAGGCTCATATAGAAAACATGTGATGTCAGTTTCATCATCCTTACTCATGACTTCTTGCCCTGTGATCATTATCAAGACGTAAAGATGGAGGTGATGGGATTCAAACTGACTTGCTCTCATTGCCTGTACATGGTTCTGCTTCATTGACTTCATGTTCAGTTCTTGTCACATGTACACTCTCTTGTAGCTCAGGTGAACTATTTGAATGTGTTCTCCTTCAATATTGAAGTTAAAATGACCTGTCAGCATAATATGCTTTATTGTTCCTTTTTGTATTGTGGCTTTTTCAGAAACTTTAAGAGGAATGAAAGTTGACCGTAGAAAATTAAGTCTACTGTACACTGCATACGCTTGATTCTGCTTTATTTTTAATATTCAGACTTGTTTTTGAACTAAAGTGAATCAAGACATTTGCAGATTTAAGCATGTAAGCTAAGAAAAGTTTGATCATTTGTATCCTAATTGCCCTACTTAGATCTGTAAAGTTATAAGAAGTGAACCTAAATCAGCTTCATCACTCAATATAATAAGCAAAGCACACAGGAGGAGTTATTAACTTGTGCAGTATCAGCAGCGGAGTGAGAGAGATTTGTAACTCTGCAGGAGCCTAATTACAAAAGATGTGAAGACTGCCAAACTAATTGTGAAGCAAATTGCTGAAATAAAGAGCCACAAATTCAAGTGTACTTAAACCGCAGAGAAATGAAGCACTTTAATACATGAACAAAGGCTGATTCAATAACGCAGCTGAAGCATCTGCTTGAGGAAAGGGTCAAGTGTTTTCATCTAATCATGATGCTTTTCACTCGTCTGTTTATTGACACTAGTGTTTCTGTTGTTGCAGTCAACATCTCCTTCCGCAGGACTATTTTCAGACATTTCCTAACTAATAAACATTCAAAAAACAAACAAACCAGTGATTCCTATTCATCTTAAGATTATGAAACGGTATTCTTTGTCATTTATTGAAAAAAAATCTGCATGAAAATGAATGTGATGTTGCACTCGACTGTAAAAACATATTTTAGTTTCTCACCTAACAAGAGCCTTGACGGTGGAGCGCACCACGCTGGAGAGCAGGAAGAGGGGGGTGACCAGGATGTGAAAGAGGGACAAAGAGGCAAAGGCCACAGCTGGGGATAGATCAGCGTCCTCGGAGATATGAACATGAACCACAAATGTCTGCAGGATGAGAGGGAGGACAGAGGGGCTGAGGTTAAGTTCCTTAAACCTGAGAACTGTGACGATAGAAACTGAAGGCATGTTCAAGGTGAAACCCCAACCAGAGAAACAGAAGTCACTCTCTGGCTGTCGGCACAAAGTTGCTGTTGAACTTTGAGGAGCACGATAAAAATCAAATCAAAGAGGGATCACTTGTCTACGTCTGTCATTTATAATCATCCCGCTCCTTGGTATCTGTCTGACTTTTCTTTTTTTGTCACCCCTCAAGTATACAACCATGAAGGACTTCTATAAATACAGTCAGGATTTAGTGAGGTGCTGTCAGAGCCTCCACTGTGTAACTGTGAAATGTCCAGGACACTGACACTGCCTCTGCTCGGTCCTTCACACAGGGGGGAAGCCACGAGGAGGTTCTCTGCTCAGTAGTTATTGGCTTTGTTCATAACTAGACACAAATACAAGCAGACTCATCTTAAACATAGCATATTGGAGCGTTTACATATATGTGATTTAAAGGTACAGCTAGAATTTAAACTCACCGTCAATACTGCTGCGATGGGAATAGCTGCATTCATGAAAACTGAAAGCAGAAAAGAAACAGACAGAAGGATGTGAAGACGTTTTCCAGGACTTTAACCAGTGAAAATAAACAATGATTTTTCTATTGCGACCGTACATTATCACAAAAAAGCAGTAGTTTATCTGTGTCAATTCACAGATATTCTGTTAAAACGTCACAAATGTTTAATTTAAATTGAATGACACTTGATTATGTATGGGATGAGAAAATTGAACATCCTTTTGATTTAACTCAATACTAGGTAATCACAACATCCTGTTTTAAGGTAATTTCTTGCTCGTCATTACCTTGTTTTTCTGCCTATTCATTTCTTTGTTACTATCATTACATTTTTTTGTTCTATATTCTCTCTTGTCGGGGAGGAAACTGTGATCGCTCACTCCTCTTAAAACGGCAATTATTGATTTTAGATTGGACATAATTTATTACAGAGACATGCAGACTGCAGCCACTGTTCACCCAGAAGGAGAACATGAGGGAAATATGTAGAAAGTAATAAGTATTGAGTGACCATATTGTGCAGTGATAGCTTAGGTAGATGGGAAATGAACGGAGTACAGTAATCCATGTTAGCTGTGCCTAAAACATTAGTTACTTTTGCATCCAGTTATTGTAATACTTATGTGTTGAATTATAGATGTGGACTGGAGGTTGTGTGGTTCAATAAAGTTGGAATTACAATAAAAACACACTAGTCAAGTAAATAGTGATGTACTGTGAAGCGTTGAGCCTTCCTGTGAATGCTTTTTGTGAGGAAAAAACATTTTCATTCATGAAGCTGAAATGCGGTGTGCGCAGAGGTAACAAAGTGCCTTACTGGATATGGATGTGTAAAGAGCGAAGGCCTGCAGGCTGGTGAACTCTTTGCCCCTGGTGGCCTCCACACTGTCACAGAAGATGTGTTCCCAAGCGTACAGCTTCAGCAGCTTGATGCCCCGCAGCAGCTCATTGGTCTTCTTTAGACGTTCACTGGAGTATTCCTGCAAGTGGAAAAGGGAGACTTTGATTAAACAACCGCAATCAAACAAATCAAGAGGGGCAGCCAGAGGGTGACACAAGCATAATCAGTCAGACTCTGGTCAGAGAAAGTTCACCAAGACTTTGAATGTCTGCAATTATAGATATATTTCAGTCTGGACCAACCAATCAACCGTCTGCCAGACCAACAAACTTACCATTCAAAGCCCCTAGCAATGCTACAAATAGATCAAAATAGTGACAAAGCTGCTTTTCTGAAAAAGAGCCAATAAAAATACTCACCAGGGTGCTCTTTTGTGTTTGGGACAGCTTAGTGGCCACAAAGTATTGTACAGGAGCTAACACAGCGATGACGGTCGCTCCAATCAAGGCACTAATTCCCAAGAGGTAGTAGAGCAGAATCACTCCCACAATAATCTGAGAGAGGAAGATACAGAGAGAGAGAAAATATATCAACCTTGTGGCGAGTAAAAATGGGTAATACAACATTTCCAAAGAGGCAGTGTTCAGTTACACAACGCTCCCCACTGATTGCATGAAAAACATAATCACCACAGTGCACCGCTTTGCGAGAAGCCGTGACCTTGAACATAATAAGGACATCGGCATACATGTGAAAATACAGTTTGTCGTGCAGTTACATACAGTTTAAAACCCTCATCTGTCCATGGCTAAACCACCACACACTGGCTTTGGCATTACGCTGAACACATGCCGGATTCAGAAATCCCCAGGACACACAGAACCAGATGGAGATGGATGTGACATTTCACACTCGCACATCCTCTCTCTCATCTGCCACAGGATAGTGTATGCCACTGGGGACGAGGTGGGGAGAAGAACAGCAGGGTGTGATTTGAGTTCCTCTGCAATAACTGTATAAATGGAAACACCTTTTTACAGTGGTTGCCTCTTAGGTATGAATATCTTGGGTAACCATGGCATTTAACGTGGCTGGAGCCTCCAACCCCCCCACAGTTTCTGTCAGCTTCCACATGAATCACATCTGATTTAAATGTACGTAGTTGTAAAAAGCGTCACGCTGAATACAGTAACAGACAGTAAAGTGCCATCACTCCCTCTAATTCACCAGACTGCTTACTAACTGCAGTATTTCCCTTGCACCTCAAGAACTAGGGTTCTCTGCTACTGATCTTTTGGGAGGTTGTCCCCAAGTTCACTTGACCCAATGTGTAACGAGAGAAAGAGTCTACAGACATGCTAGTGGTTATATTTAGACAGAGTGGTGCTTTAATTGAAATGTTAACAATGCTAACATGCTCACAAAGACATTACTACCAAGCTAATGTTTAGCAGATGTAATGCTTAGTTTAGCATGCCAACATTTGCCAATTAGAATTAAACACAAAGTACATCTGATGGAAATGTTATTATTTTTGCAGGTATTTAGTCATAAACCAAAGTATTTGACCATCTTTTTTTATTGTCCTGATGTTGGCGCTTGTGTCTATCCATCTATCTTGTAGATTGTACTGATTGTACAAGATAAGTGAATACTTTAACCTGCTGGTTCATACTGAGGGGAACAAGAATATCTGTATCAAATATTTTGTTAATCCATCCAATAGCTGTTGAGATATTTCTGTCTGGAGCAAAGAGGTGAAGCAACAGGACCACAATTTCCATTGCTAGAGCCATTTTTGTTTATCAATAGGATAGGCATAACAATCTTGTACCTACCAATATGCACATTTCTGTAATAGTTGGTTATCTAACCTTAAACCCATTATTTCCTATGTTCCTCCAGCAGCTTTCAATTTAATGAACATCTAAGCATGGCAGGCTTCAGAAATTGAAGTAATAGAAATACATTTGAGCAACAGAGTTGTTTTGTTTAAACAGCACATGTGCTAAATAAGCTGACAGCTCAAGTCTACTGAGCTTTTGATACATAAAAGATCTTTCTCACAGCAGATATGTGTGGCTTGTCATAGCAGGAAAAGCACAAGTGGAACAGACAACATAACCATGTTTTATGTTATCTGTTCCCAGATCCTGATATTCTGCAGTCTGGCTCAGTGGCACAGTTTACTGGGACACTTGATGGAACTGAGCCATGAAATGTTCAGTGGAAAAAGCACAAATAATAAAATGAATGATGACTGAATTCCATTTAGCGCTTAGATTTCAGGGTCCTGGCATTGAAAATCCATAGAAAACAGCTGACCCATTTGAGATCAATGGCACACTACAAATGCCCATCAGGGCAGGAGGCTGGTAAAAAAGCAAGAACAATGGATTCATTCACAGGGGCAGACAGGTAGGTACAGATGCACTAATGCAACTCTAGTATATAATGCTACTGAAGGGTGTAACACAACCTGTGTATGACCTACTGCGGCTGTCTTTTTATACATGAAAAATAACATTCTCATATTTTTGAAATGGAGAAATGGAGATAGTACATCAGGCAAACTAAAATGTCAATAGGTAATGATGTCTGTAGGAAAAATACATTTGTGTATGTGCTTACTGATCCTTTATGTACAATTTTTTGTTAACAAATATCATGTCATCTTTTTGGCATTTCAAAATAATAAACCGTTTCAAGCACTTTCATGCAAAAGAGAAACAAGTCTGTAGAAACAGTGCTCCCTGCTATAAAGAGATACGAGGATACTTATCGCCCCTCACAGCATGTGCTGTCAACACAGGCCATCATAAGCCCCAAGATATGTCAAACGTAACAGAAGAGAATAAGTGCAAAAGTACTTACAACATTAAAAGCATTACAACACTTATTGTTTTGCTAACAAATTTCTGTCACTATCTATCACCCCCAAACGTTTGTACCAGTGCTAAAATATTATGTGGCTCATTGTGTTTCCATGTTTAAATCATCTATATTTCCCTCTAAGTGACTGTGTTCTTCAAAAGTCATCTTTGTCGCTCTTTCACCACAGCTATTGCTGTTTTCCTGAGTTGTGCAAGCTTTCTGCTTTCCCATAGCTTTGGTTTCCATGCACCTCCACTGGCATGTAAATAATGTAAATGAATAAACAATCTGCATCAGCAGCAGGTACAGTAAATGTGGCAATGTGATTGTATTTCTATTTTAGGCTAAATTGAGCTTTACATTTGATATGAATGAAATGATAGAGGCCAGAGGGAAGAAAGAAACAGCAGGTAAATATGACAAGAAAGTATCTCGAATAGAGTGACATGAAGAAACAAAATAAACTCCAGTTTCAAAGACATAGCAGTATATCCCGCAGGTTTCCTGAGACACTGCATCTCCTTGAGAATCTAATGGACTTCCAGGGTTTGCTGAAATAGTATTTTTATGATTCACCAGGATGGTTGGTTTCCACTCTTATTTCTGCTGAGGACTTAATACTACACAGTATGAATAACAACATTGATTATGCAAGTGTCATGAATTACAAAATCCATTTATAGGACAGCTGCACAAATGGTGAAAGTCGTAGACCTGCAATCGGCAGCACACATTTGCCGTAAATCTTTTCTAACTCCCACAGGGGCTATAACACCTGACGCTGCATTCCCAGCCTCCACATCTCTATATATGATCCTTTATTTGACACATGATCGTAAAGTGAGCTTTGCCACATACTACGAGTCCGATGAGGAAAGACAATGCACGGCGTAATTTACGATAATAACACTTTTAACAATGAAAGGTAAAAAATGTAGTGTACCAAACACCATTGAAATGTTTACCACAAAGACAATAGTGCAACAATACACAATTCAATAACACACTAAAGACGCAATGTGAAACTTGATGTATAGTACACACGGAGCTGACGTGCACCGACTTGAACAGAGAAAACACACAGGGACCACAGGAGCTCTTTACTTAATGCAGTAGACGGACATGTTTCTTACCTGCACTGGCATGGCCCACAGGTTAGGACAGAGGAAGAAGAACCACATGAGCTGGTTGGTATCTATGGCAACCAGGTTACAGATCTGAGCAACGGTTAACTCGCCCATCGACATGTTGGAGGTGCACAGACGCATGATCTTGTTGTAGATTTTTGTCTGGGGAGAGAATAACCACATTCACATCCATGTGGACAAAGAGTAGAACATCAATAACCTCTCGTGGCAGTCACATGTTACATGGAGAATGTTCTGCACCTGAATGGCCCCACGCAGGTTGATGCCTGTTTCAATGGCCACATAGTAGGAGGCCTGGAGGAAAGTCCTCTGCAGCAGCAGGGCGAAGAAGAGCAGCACAGCCAGCACATATGCATTCTCCAGAAACTCTTTGGAGGAAATGAAATAGATCCCCAGCAATCTCATCTGCAAGCATAGACAGGTAGGGAGAGGGGGACATAGAAGTATCGACCAGTTCATCATCGTTAGACAGACAGGGGCCGCGGCAAGGTCAATCGCACGGGCTGAACTCTGCAGGATTGCATTTGACTGTGGCAGTAATGACCTTCAGCTAAACATTTTCCTTTTCATCACTTCAGAAGTCGAGATGACCATTTAAAATGTATCATTTCCATATCACAACGGGCCACAGCATTGCAGTCGAACTGAAGGGAAGTGGAGCCCTCAGAGAAATGTGGAACTGGAAACCAAATAAGAATGCGGCTCAGCTACAAGAAGCGGATACAGTATCTCCCTCATAGATTAATTATATAATCAGGAAGATATCATTCCCTGAGGGGGGATTACAAATTATTGATTAGATGTGTGCGTCAACTCCACATCCACTCATCTTTGAAATGTATCTGCTCTCTTTCTCATCCCACAGCTGAACACAGTTTGACTCTCTCCATGAGATCCAGAAACACTATCCTGCTACCCTCTCATTCCATCAATGAGGCCTATTTTCTGTCTTCTCTCCAAACTGACACCCTGTCCAGAGTATTTACTTTGAGTGCTTGAAGTCTTTTAAGCATTTTTCAATTATCTTTTGATCCTTACTGAAGGATGCCTGAGTGGCTGTCGGCCCTGTGTGGAATCTAAGAATCAAAGACAGCTCTGCCAGCAATAAATCTCATTAAAATTGGATGAGAATTAAATTAGTACACCAATAGGTCAGGAGCACGGGGTAGAGAGCGTGCATCATAAATGTCTCATCAAACTGTCACAGTGACCTTTCAGAGGCAGGAGGAAGCCGTGTGACGTGTCTGCCATGTCTGCTGAAGCTGTGTTTTTCTGTTTCTGATTATTTGTCTCAGATCTGTTTATTTCTGACATCTAAATGTTTTCTCAGAAAGAATGAACTTATACGCAGAACTCCTGTACCAATCAATGTCTACGTTATGTAACATGTTTCCTGCTGCAGCACGTATTGTGGGCAGGTGACATGAGCTCACAAATCAAATTTAACAAATGCAGGTAACTCTGATGTTTCCGACAACCACGCTGATAGGCGAGACTCTCTTGCGTGATTTCTGTCTGGTGTCACTGTCACCAGTTCTTAGGTTGATCAAAGTGAAAGTGAGGCTAGATAAATAAATGATGATAACTATTTGCTAAGGAATATTAAAGGCCCAGAAAACATTTAGTTTTTTATATTGAGTAATGAGCTCTATTTGATCTTTTTGGTACTTATGTAATGGTGTGCTATCTTGGCCAGGTCTTCCTCGAATAAGAGATTTGAATCTCAAGGGACTTCCTAGTTAAATTAAAGTTTGGGTTTTGATTGGGTGTTTGCTTATGCTATCTGCACTCTCCATCAAATCTGACCAATACTCACACACAGTCCTGATGAAACTCCTATTATATTATAACTAAGGATTGCTTTACCCAACTTTACTTTATGTGCTGTTCATTAAGTTGTTTATTTATTTTTTGTCTTACTCACTATGTCAAGCGTCTTTGAGTTTTTATAAAAGCGCTATACAAGTCAAATGTATTATTATTATTATTATTATTATTAATATTATACAAAAATATATATATATTTTTTAGGGCCTTTCAGGCATTACTTAGGGGTACATTAATGGGGCAAAAAGACTGACATTGTTGGAAGAAAAAAACAAAACAATAAACAAAGAACACTTTCCAAAGAAAACTGTTTAAAGTATGACTGCCAGATTTATGCTATGCTATGCTATGCTATGCTATGCTATGCTATGCTATGCCACCCAATTGTGTCACATGGCAGTATGGTTGACCTCTCACCGGCTGCTGAACAGTGCGGTTGTCCTTGCTGATGTGATGGACGATGCCGGAGATGCAGAGAGGGCCGGCGAAGCCGAGCAGGTCGGCCATGAATCGGAAGGTGATGCTGAGGATGAGAGGTCTGCCGAATGCTTTCCTCAAGGCCTGCCAGATCAACTTTGGACCCTGGGGTGCTGAGCCCTGAGGATTCTGAGGGAAGATAAAAACAAAGGGGACAGAGGTGAAATATGTTGAGGAGAAATGAACCGCATTCAGATGTTCATTTGCTGAAAACAGTTGATCGGCTGTGACTTTAAAAGGATTTGGATTATTACAATATAAATCACAAATACAAATCATCATCTATCAGTGAAACATTCACATTGTGCCCTTAGTATAATGAAGAAGCTTGCGGTTGAAGCTAGGAGTAAATTGGTTTGTCACTTCTTTGCACCAAACATTATTCTTAGCCGTTTCTCTGTGGAGCTGTACTGCAGCACAACAAAAGAAAAATAAACCATGTTAGACAATACAGCCTGCAAAGAGAGCAAGAGCAGGTAATTGCTTGAACATAAAAGCTGAGTCGACACCGTTAACTTCGCCACTGCCACAGAAACCTGCAAAATGAGGTCATGTTCAGGGCTTCCATTCTCCCCACTGCTGCTGCTGCGTCATGGGATTGGTGATTAATGGTGAGTTTCACAGTGGAGCTCAGTTTGTTGTGTGTTTTTAAAGGCAGACTGGAAGAGATACTGATCCTAATACATTATAAATGTATATAAATTAACTTCAAAAACAATTCAACAGCTTGGTTCAGTGATTTACAGTGATCAGAGGAAAACATCTGGACTGTCACGGTACAGTAAACACTCCCATAACATTTTCACAGTGTGTGTGTGTTTGTGTGTGTGAACTGTGAGAACAGACGTGACTGTTAGCTTGTGTCCCTATTTTTCCATTTGAGCTCATACGAGACATGTGACACTATGTACGTCACACACACAAACAAACACACACAAACATAATTTATTTCTACCTTGGGTTCAAACAAGAAGGAAGGACATTTCATTCTCCCACACGCAAAGTGAAACTAGCTTCCCATGTAGTTATTTCACCCCCACAGGGGTCGGGATGTCACCTCATTCACAGTAGAATGGGAATGACCTCCCCTCTCCACTGGGATCTTGCAATCTCTCTCATCCCTCGCTTGTGCCGGAAGGAAATGGGGTTGCGTTCACAACAGACGCACATGCAGCAGTGACGAATTTATGTGACCTTCAAAACACTGGAAAACAGTGACCCTGTACAAGAGGCCCTTCACCTCCGACCCCGGACACATGCTCCAAAAGTGAGAGAGAGAGAGAGAGAGAGAGAGAGAGAGAGAGAGAGAGAGAGAGAGAGAGAGAGAGAGAGAAGAGAGAGAGAGAGGCAAAAAAAATGGGACAGAAGAGAGAAGGAGGAATAATATGAAACATCCCCAGTTTACACCAGAAGAACAACACCTTGGGACGAGAGAAAAATAAAAGGTAAAAAAGTGGTTTCATCCGCCTCTCCAAAACATAATTTACATTATCTATATTTTGAAGGGTTGTACTGCAAGCTAACCCATATCTACATTTTGCAAAAGAAGAGGAGGACATGAAAAAGAGTCCATATTTCATTTTATAGGAGGAAGTGTTGGGGTTTTTTTGAAAAAGGCAGCTAATACATTCTTCATTTATAAATGGGTATATGCATGAGAGCATATGAGGATACACTCAGTGCAAAACATTTTTTAAGCCTTTTTGTGTGCGTCATTGCATCATTGCATCATTGCATCATCACGTCTAAAGTGACTAAGATGTTATTTAATTGACGCTTCAAATCCTTGTTGTTGTATTTAACAGCATCCATCCACTTGCTATATCAGCTTAGTCTTAGGGGGCCAAGTATCCCAGCATGCAATAGATGAGACCCAGAGGTACGCCAAAGACAGTATATCACAATTTAGAGTTTCCAGTTCACTCAATCTGTAAGTCTTTTGGCTGTGAGAGGAAACCCACAAAGACACATGGACAAGATGCAAACTCCACACAGAGAGGCCCGAGCTGGCCAGCAGGTTATAAGGCAGCGGTGCTATCCACTGACCCACTGACCCACCCTTATCACGAAAGGTGTTGAATATTTTGGCCATCTCCATTGCATAGATGAGGACAAAAATAGTATATTGTAACGAAAAACCACAACAACTGACAAAGTGCCAACAGAAATGTTTTCCCAAAGAAAAGGCGACTTAATAGGACGGAGATAGAAAGAATAAGCTTGAACATGTGTGCACGTTTAAAGGCAATGTGACATCTAAATGTTTACACTGTTAACTCATCATCTCTGTGACCTCTGAATTCAGTTTAGTGGTCCCAGTACAGCCAGAACTGAGTCATCACAGGATAGAGATTGTGTCTTTTTTATAAGAACAGCGATAAAAATAAAAACTTTGTAAGGTTCTCAGATCACTTCATGCCATGTCATACCAACCAACAGACAGCAATTCAACAAACTCAAGATTAACTTTAAACTCACCGATGGGCTCAAAATAAAGTGAAGTGGAGCCATAAGGAGCCAAGCAAGCTGCACTCTACATAAATCCTTAAAGCCTTATTTGTGTTTGTGTTTTGTTGAGCTTGTTTGAAACAACATAAGAACCCTTCACATGCAGACGTTTGCGTTTTGTATGCAAACGTCTGCATGTGTGCTTTAACATTTAATTTCTGACAAAAAAAAAGTTATTGGAAAAACAGCCCAATATTATCACTTACTTTTTCCAGATTGTCTTTCCAATTTACACTTCATTTTCTGTTACTTTCTGTTGCCATCTGCACCAGTACCTGACACATGCGCGACCAAGCACCAATGATGCAAGACAAGATTGTCATCGGTGATGCTTTTGATTTCAGTTACAAGGTCTCAGAACTGAAATCAAACGCATCTCCCACACTTGAGAAGATCTGAAGAAAATGTTATATTGTGTAAACAACGGCTATGGGCTAAATTGATTCCAGCACTAGGCGGTACTCCCAAGTTTTCACAAGGAAGAAAAGATTACAAACACTAAACCAGTCAGTCGGGGCACTAACTTTCTGGTCTTCGAAGGCCTTGCGTAGCTTTATGTAGTTGGTGAGTGCTCTCATGGCGATGGGCAGTTTGCCGATGACCTTGAGGTCGATGGGTCGTCTGTGAGCGGCGGTAATGAAGGTGTTCATCCACCAGTAGGTGGCTTTGGATAACAGGTTGACGAAGGGCTGCAGGAAACGTACACCCAGGTCCTGGAGGTCCTCGGGGGGCTTCACCTCTGTGGGGTCGGCGAAACACATGTAGCGCTGTGAGAAAAGGAAGGACAGAAAGAAAAGTGTGATTAATTATTATACTCACTGTATCGTCTGCAGTGGCCTGTAAAATAGGGAATATAACAACTTGTAACCGCTGATTCAACGTTCAATGAAACAGAAACATGAGCTCATCTGAGACTAAATCTGTGGAGATAACTATGATCATTTTCTCCATACTGCATATGAAAGCAGCAACATAATGGACACGATAGTTGAATACACGCTTTTTAGTGGGATTAATCATAGCTGCCGAAGAGATAAATTGTCTCTATTGCGTATTAATTACAGGTCGTCTGATGTCACTATAGCAATTTCTTAATCTCGGCAAAGCTTTTAATATGTTCTACTCACATAACTATTAAGCTGAGCAGAATAGAAGAAATAGAAAATATATTCACAATATATTATATAAAGACAGTGAAACAGAGTTGATGCATGTTTTTAAGCTTTATGGAAACTAGGTCAGAGACTGGCAGATGAATAAGAACAGAATACGTCCAAATACTGGTTACTATTTATAACACAACAGAAATTATACTTGTCATGATATTCTGGGTCAAGATACAAAATAATATTCATTCACCAATTATGTTTTGCAAATTCATGTTGTGTTGATAAGTAGAATGTAATTGAACAATTGGGGGGTTAGCAGTTTTTGGTGATGAAAGCCAATCATAACCAAGTCAAGAGAGGATTATTGAAAAATGCAATGATTGAAAATCACTTAAGTAATGTTAAATTATGACAATTAATTTACAAATAAAGACTTTTTATCGATCATATAAACAATTGAATTCCTATGAAAGATTTAAAATGTTCTGCTAAATTACCTGCACAGCTATGATCCAGTAAAATTACTCCCACAAACTTTTTAGGTACAGTGTGCGCTTCAACAGAGTGCAGGGCATGATGGGAGAATCCCTTTCTGTGCTGTTCACCCAGAGGAGTCAGATTCAATAACAGATGTTTGCTCAGTACAGAAGTTAAAAGACACAAACACAGTTTAAAATGTCCAGAGGAAAAAGTGTACACCAGTCTGACATTTTCTCACTGGTGTTCAAAAACGGTTAGATGTCTGAAAATGTCAAAAACGGAATAATCAAAAGATATGACCATTGTTGCGCAATCAATACAATACAGCCAGATACATGCTAAAAGAGTAACACGAAGTTCCCTCCTCTCTCAAAATCAAATTTATTAAGATATGTTGATCTCATTTCACGGTTTAGTGGACTGGCACACCTTTGAACCATGTACAAGTCAGATGGCAGCCTGAAGTTTTCATAAAACTGAGAGGATCTGGCATTCATGCTATAATCTTTATTTTCTATTTTGTCCTTTCTTTTATGATTCTAGGTGGGTTTATTTTTCATGCTTTATTTATGTTGCATTTTGCCTGAGAAGTTTGTGTTTTTGTTTCTTTATAAATGTGTTTTGAACCATGCGAGCAGCATGTCGGTCAGCCAGTAGGTTCACCACATTGGTCCAGACTAAAATATCAATTGTTTGATGGATTACTGTAACATTTTGTACAGACATTAATACTCCCAAAGGATGAAGCCAAATGACTTAAGTGATCCCCTGACCTTTCATCGAGCACCACCATGAAGATTAAATATTTGTTTTCTGGTAAAATATCTCAAGAACTATCAGAGGGATTGCCAAACATTTAGATACAGACATTCATGTCACCTTCACTATTAATGTCAACATTCATCACTATGACACACACCAACATAAAAATTACTTTCCTAACAGCTCAACACGTGTGACAAGGAAAAACAAACATGTAACAATTTAGATTTTAGACTAAAAGAAGAAGAAATGACTGAAGCTAAAGCCAGGCAACAATCAGATGACTTTACACACACACACACACACACACACACACACACACACACACACACACACACACACACACACACACACACACACACACACACACACACACACACACACACACACACACACACACACACACACACACACACACACTCACCCTTCCCAGGATGACATTGATCTCCACAGCCAGTAGGAGTCCATACAGCAGCATCAGCAGTCCGGTGATGCAGTAGCGTAGCTGTCTGGGGCCAATGCTATGATCTGTGTACTTTGCAAACTTGATGGTCTTCATGATGAATGCCAGCACCCAGTAGATCAGCAGGGCTGAGGAGAATTAGCGGGGATCAAAGAAAGACAGAAAATCACTGGATTAGCCAAAAAGATAAGTAACCAGACATGTTATATTAGAGCTGAAGTTTAAATTTAATTGAATTAAATGTCTGTTTGTCTGAAACTGGATTTGTGTAATATGTAGGTGTACTTTGTCAAAGTCTGAGTTACATTTAATTTATAAATATAGTCACGGTTCAATTTATGTTTTCTATCGAGTGATGTGTTTCTGTATAGGCATCATAATTAATTTGTGTTTTTGTCCTTTTAACTCAACAATGTGTGTCTAACAGTTTTCAAGGTCAACTCCTTTAATCCAGTAAATAGCAGGTAAGTTAATTGTCTGACTTCATGAAGATCGTATGATCGTGAAATGATCGTGTCAGTTAAGAGGTTTATTTGTGTCAATATTGAGAGATTGTTAGCGAAAAACACTAATAAAAGATGATAAAGCTGGCAGGGAAAGATTAAACTGTAGGAAAACAAGATCACCCGCTCAGATTCTTATACAGAGTTTACTTCCTTAATATGAAGAGCATCTACAGTATACCGTCACAATAGTATCAGTGTGGGTCAATGGCACCAATCAATGAGTCTCAATTTAGAAAATTAATTTCTGTTCGTGCAATGATGAACCCAGCGCCGATCCTCAACTTCCCTCAAGAGACTGACTGATATGGAAACTTAAAAGACGAAGGCGGCCCAGCTACGTGACGGGAGTAGGGAGAAAAGATTAAGAGCTGAACACAGATGAGTTAATTATGCGCGTTAGTTAAAGAGCAGAAACAGGGGATCAGGATCATTACGGGACCAAACATAGTACAAAAATAATAGGCAAAGGTGAAGAGAGATATTGAGTGTGAGATTCAGATCTAACAGAATATAGTGCATGTCCTCATTTATCTATACTGTTGCTATAGGGATACTTTACTGTATTTATTCTCACTGGTCATAAAAGATTGTAACAAAAAGTAATCACAAGTAAAATGACAAAAACACAGAAAATTGTGCAGATCTTTCACCAGAAAGTCATTTTCCCAATAAGGGATAATTCATTTCTACCCAGAGCAGTACAATTGCTCTATCATTTCCCAATCCTATCTGAATGTAATGAACCATTAATCTAATGGTTGCACTGACCGTTTATAATTATATAATCCCAAAGAGCACATGCAATTTGAATCTGCTGTTGTTAGCTCAGCTCAGAGGTAAAAGAGGTGACAAGAGTCAGTTTTAATTAAACACGTACTCAATCCCAAAGCGTCACATATGGATGTTTGGTCAGGACCCCTTGCCGTCACTTTTTAAGGCACTGGGTAAATGTTAAATTACGTACGTACGTGATGTAAGTTAAGTACATTACATTACTCCTTGGTTAGGGTTAGGCAACAACTACTAGTTTAGGAAAAGATAATTGTTTGGTTTAAAATAAGTATGTTTGTTACGTAATTTAAATAAAGTACGTAAGTTAAGAATGTTATGTCCATGACGTAAATTAAGTACGTAAAGTTAGTAAATAAGTCAACATTGACAGCCCTTTTTTTGTTTGTTTGACCCATCTATCCGCCCTGACCTCCAGAATTTTGTAGCTCTTTAAAAAACATGTGAATAAAAAAAAGACAAAGGAAAGCTGAATTTAAGAATACTGTACCTAATAGTAGTTTAGGGAAGTTGGAGGTCTCAATGTTATGATAGTAGATGATAGATGTGATGCCAGCCATGAAGGCCAGAGCTGCAGGCATGTATAGATGAAGATGGAGGGATTGGCTGAATCTGCAAAAGAAAATCAGATAGAGAAAGCACAAAATGACCGATTCAAATCTGAAAGGCTCTTCAGCAGAGCAGTGAAGTCAGTGTGAAAAGTCCAGAGAAGTGACGATCTCTTTTGTTCAGTAACAATCATTCACATGCAGTTACCCGCCTTCAGTCTGCAGAAAAGGCTGATAAACTGTAATCCTGACTGTTTAGTGAACCCCTTTTTACATGGCCTCACTAAATTAGGCAACAACAGGATGCATATGGCACTGGCAGAGAGAAGGAGAGGATAACAGATAATGATAAGGAGATGGGGAGAGAGAAAGGGCAGAGATTGGTTCTCTGTCTAGCCATGTCTCCCTGAGTCTCTTCATGTGTAAAACCTGTGATAGGAGCATCAACTTTAACTGTCATTTACCTGGATGAAAAAAAGTTTATAAACTGCTTCTGTGTTTGAAGGTAAAGGAGGATTAAACATATTGGAAATACAGACGATTTGATTTGAGCACATGTTTAATATGTTAATGCAGTTAATATGTATATCTATATTTAATGTAGTGGGTCCTGGGTAAAACGTTAAACTGCATCCTATTGTGGGCGGATGGGGCTCATAGCCTCATAGCCATGTAAGGCATAGCCATGTAAGGCAACCCATCTAGGAGAAGGACACTCCGAACAAAAACCAAGGGTGCTGTTCACACCCGGCTCCGAGCCGTATACCATCTGGAGGCATCGGAGTGAAGGGCGTAATGCCCTATAAGGGCTTATGCCCAAAACGGCCAGAGTAGGACTGTGGGGAGCTGCGCACCACAGTTCTTATATTTGCGCATTGTAAGGCCTAAATTATGGAGAACAAAGTCATTCCAAATCCTATACTTCCAGCGGCGGGAGTCCGCAGGAACCAAGCAGCGGACAGTGGGGCTGGTCCTCTCTCCGGAGGACAGTATGACGATAGGGCCTCAAACCCGGAAGGGAGGGTTCTATCCGACCACAGCACACGGTCCAAAGCACTCCTGTGTTGCCGGAGACATTCACCATGGGAACCTTCAACGCAAACACAGTTAATGAAGAAGGGAGGCTGGAGGAGCTAGCACACTGTGCCGAGGAAAGGGGAGTGGAGATCCTGGGAATCCAAGAGCATAGAAGAGTGCATGCTGAGGATCAGATCATGTATCACAGAGTGGAGAAATGCTGGTTCATCACCTCATCAGCGTGGCGGAACGAGGAACAAGCTGCCACTGGTGGAGTGGGGTTACTGCTGAGTTCTCGGGTGCGTAAGGCTCTCCTTAGGGTACACCATCACACCAACAGGATCCTTAGTGCTGACTTTGATGGCAACCCAGTCACAACTTTCATAGTCGTGTACTCACCCACCAATGTGGCACAAGCTGAGGAGGTGGAGAAGTTCTATGAGGACCTTGCAACAGCGGTCCGTGATATCCCGGCTCACAACTTCCTTGCAATCCTGGGTGACTTCAATACAAGGCTTAGACCGGAGGACGCACCTCTCACGTACCACAACTCCACTAACCACAATGGCGAACATCTTGCAGCCCTACTTATGGAGCACGAGCTACTAGCTGCAAACACCATGTTCCAGAAAAGAATGGGCAAGAGATGGACCTTCCAGGATCGGGCTACCGGTATGCAACGTCAACTGGACTACATACTAGTAAGGCGAAGGTGGAGAAACTCCATCTTGAACACTGAACCTTACAGCACGTTCAACTCTTTGGGCTCTGATCATCGAGTGGTCTCCATGAGGGTGAGACTGAGCCTCAGGGTCCCCAAACCAAGCCTGAAGACCCGGTATGACTGGAAGGCATTCTCGGCCAGCCCTGGCCTTCAAACCAGGTACGCAGTGGAAGTGAGGAATCGCTTCCAGCTGCTGGGCGAGGAGGAGGAGCCTAATGCCAAGTACAGGCGGTTCATTGCTGCGAACGTGGAGGAGACCAGTATGTGTGTTCCAGTGATGGAGAGGAATGGAGTATCCCAGAGGTCCAGGCATCCGGAGGTCATGGTGGCACGTGAGGGAGTGGAGGAAGCACACTGAGGCATTGGGCACGAGCCAACTGCAGAGAATCACATGGTATTGAATATGGCCAAACAGCTTCTTTTCGATACCTACGATAAGATCAGGGGGGAGGAGCTGATGGAGAAGGTGCAGAGAGTGGAGGCAGCGCATGGTGAACAGCAGTATGGGGAGGCATGGAGGGTCATCAATGAGATGAGTGGGAGGAAAAGGTCGAAGGAGGGACAGGTGGCGGGCGACAGCCCAGAAGAGAGGGTGACCTCCTGGTTCACTCACTTCCGAAATCTCCTGGGAACACACCTTACAGTGCATGTACCTGAGGAAGTGATACCTGTCGTCCTCACGAATCTCGCTATTGACGATGGTCCCTTTACAGTCAGGGAGTTTGCCAAAGTGAAATCCACACTGAAGCAGGGAAAAAGTGCTGGGCCGGACGGCATCCCTCCAGAGGTCTGTAAGAACGGACCTGGACTATGCGGATGACATCAGTCTGCTCTCTGACCGCGTAGAGCAAGCACAGGAACTCCTGGGCAGAGTGGAGACAGAGTGCGCCAAGGTTGGCCTTCAGCTAAATGCCAAGAAAACTGAGTTCATAACATATAACATCCCCCCGGACCATCCACCTCTAAAAACAACAGGAGGCACTGCTCTAAAGGAAGTCAATGATTTCAAATACCTGGGCTCGTGGGTCAACTCGTCCGAGCAAGACCTTAAAGTGAGGAAGGCGCTTGCATGGAGGGCCCTGAACGGCATGACCTGTGTGTGGAACTCCAACCTCCCCTGACAAATGAAACTCAGCTTCTTCCATGCAACAGCGGAGTCTGTTCTCCTGTATGGCAGTGAATGCTGGACCCTGAAGCCCACCCTGCAGAAATCCCAAGATGGGTGCTACACGAGAATGCTGCATGTGGTACTTGGCATCAACAAGGATGAGCATGTCACCAACACACACTTGTATGGGGGGGCGCTAAGGGTGGGTGAGAAAACAGCGGTCAGGAGAATGAGGCTGGCAGGTCACTGCCAGAGACACCAAGAGCTGCCAGCCAGCAAACTTGTGCTGTGGGAGCCAACACACAGGCACCGATCACGAGGGCGTCCCGCAATAACATACGTGGATGTACTCAGGAAAGATGCGGGAGCAGAAAATACTGGCGAGCTAGCCAGATGCATGGAGGATTGATATGACTGGAAGCACCGATGCAGGGCCCGTCTGAGGACTACCTAATAGTAGTAGTAGTGGGAAAGGATCAGTCAAAACACCTAACGTTATCTACATTGATAGTGCTAACTAGCTAAAATTAGCATCTACGGCAGCCACTGTTTTTAAGCAGCTACAGAAACTTTAAAAAGCTGTATTGTTATACTGCTGGCCATGTACAAACAACATGATATGCTACATAGTCACTTACTCAGGAGTCAACTGCTCTCTTGTTTCTGTTGGTAATTTTGTTGTAGTTTTATCATTAAAGACAAAAGTCATACCTCACTCCTGGGTTAACGTTAGCTTCAGCAAGCTTTCAGATAATTATTTTCCAAGGCTGAACCATGATAGGCTGAGTGGGTTTTTTTATGAGGTTTATCATTTTAAACAAGAACAAAAATGTGGGAGCAATCAACAACTAAAACTCCAACGTTAGGCTTTTTTTGTTTTAAGATTAAAAAATTATTATTATGACAAAAACAGCTTTTTCCAGATGTCTGCTGATTCCGCATGCTAACATCTCAGCATGCTAACATTTCAGCATGCTAACATTTCAGCATGCTAGCTTTGCTCTTTTCAGCTTTCAGGTGTGTCATATAGTCTTTGATTAATTACTAGCATGA
Source organism: Cottoperca gobio (assembly GCF_900634415.1). NCBI lineage: Eukaryota > Metazoa > Chordata > Actinopteri > Perciformes > Bovichtidae > Cottoperca > Cottoperca gobio. The sequence goes on along the minus strand of NC_041360.1, from coordinate 9,971,027 downwards.
GTCAGCAATACTCTCAGTCACACAACAATGAAGCACACTGCAGTATGACTGATTATTTCATTATTGGTTTTGTCTGTTTATCATAAATACATTACTGTCTCAAAACTAATTATTATATATAAAATGTTATACACAAAACTTTTAAAGGTAAGGAAATTAGTAAATAATATTTGGAATAGCTTTATTATTGCTAAAAGCAAATAGTCACACTATCATCAATATTAGGAGTTTATGACCAAAACATCTGGTTGGATTAATTAGAGTGTCAAACATACCCATCAGACACAATGCCCTCTGCAACCTCACAGACCAGGATGAAGAGCAGGACAAAGGTGAGGAGCCAGCGCAGGTTGTGACCAGGAAAGTGAAGCCAGGTGCTGTGGTGGATGTGGACCTTTGAACTCTGGCTGCCCCAGCCTAAAGCAGGTTACAGGAAGTATATGTTCATAATCCGTTTAAAAAGCATGTGTGGGTGTGTCATTTCAATTCCATGTACAAAGACAGTGAAATACAAGAAGGACATGTACATATAGATTGAAATAACAAAAGTTGATTTTTTATCTTGACACAAATCTTCTATAAGTAGCTGTAAATTTGAACTCGAAAAAATAACCTTGTAACCAGTTTTGACTTATTGCTTTTCATTCCCAGTGCAGCCTTGAATCTAATGAGCTATATGACAAAGTGTTCTCATAATCACAGCTGAATGACAAGACGGTAAACTAAAAGGATGGTCTGCTAGGGGTAGGGGCAGCCTTTACCTCTTCATATAGAAATATTATTATCACTTTCATTACATTGCTCGGTGTTTGGCAGGTAAGCCAATGAGAGTGGCCAGATGGCTGCTGGCCTTATACCCTCAAGTCAATTATTGTAGCTCTTATTGTATCTACAGCTTCTTTGTCCCTTCCCTATGGTAGGTGTTTGGATCAACTCAGACTATAATATAGCAATGATTCAGTTATCAAAGTGCAATTTATGTCATAATGCGAGTCACTGCTGTCATAAAACACATCTCTGCTGACCACATTATGGTAATGACTCCTCTGATGTTGGCACCTTAGCTTAGTTGGACACTTCATCTCTCTGTGTTGAAGTGTGAGAAGTGTTGGCACAGGCTGGCAATCGCAAATACACACACACAGACACACACACACACACACACACACACACACACACACACACACATACAGACACATACACACACACTGCGTTACTGTGTTGTGCCTTATATCAGGCAAAACGTCTCACTATTTCAGTTTTTGATAATTAATTAATAATTAATATAGACCTTTGGAGAACAGCTGGTTGTCAGGAATGTGTGACTGATTCAGGGTTGTTGGTTTGACAGTAGCCTACAGAAGACTGAGGTTAGAGCTGAAATGATCAACGGAAAATGAATCAACAACTATTTTGCGAATCATTCGTTTCTTTTCTCACTAAGCTGGTACCAGATTCTTAAATGTGAGGATTTGATGTTTCATTTGTGTGATTTAAAATGAATTAATAATAATAACATATTTGGGTGCTGGACTCCTGGTCAAACAAAAGAGGGCAGTTGAATATGTCTCCTTGAGCTCTGGGAAACAGTGATGGACATTTTCCACCATTTTCAGATATTTTACAGAATAATTAATTAATCAAAACAAGCATTAACAGATTAAGTGATCATTAAAATAATCAAAATGTGCAGCCCTAACTGAAGTAGAATAATCCTCCTCTCTGACTAATGATGTAAAGCAAACTGTCTTATAAAGGTGTTGCGGCGCATCTATCCACAGCCTCGTCTTACATTGTAACCTTATTGTGAGCTGAGCTCATAAGCAAGCACTCTAAAGAAAAACACATAACATAGCTGCAGGGCAGAATGCAGCGCAGAGCCCATTTTTAACGGTGGACAGAAAAGCTTTCACACCTCTGAAGGTTTTTCTTTGGTTACAGAGTTGTTAGTGGAAGCAGTACAGCTCAAGCTTACAGGGGAGGGAGAGGAATCGCTGCACTCCTTTCAGTGAATGTTTTTATCTTTCCACTTTCAGTCTGCTAGTATTTCTTTGCTCCAATTAAAGAAGGGAAATGTTTAAGTGAGAATGAGAAACAAAACATTTATGCAGGCAACCTCCACAGGGTTTCTAGAAACATCTCACTTTGTGAATAAGACAAAAAAAGACTAATATTCTACAGACATAGCAGCTCTTTGAGACTTGCTAACATGCTGATGGTTAGCAGGTCAAATGTTTACAATGTTCACCGTCTTAGTTCAGTCTGTTAGCATGCTATAATTTGCTTACTAGAAATAAACGCAAATCACGCTGAGGGTGATGGGATTGTCATTAGTTTAGCAGAAATTTGGTCAAAGTATTGGGAAACTTGATTTCATGATGGCGCTATTTAAAAAGAAGGGCATCACCAAGTTGTTAAATTCATGCTTGGGGAACATGAACGACTGTATCAATAAAACATCGCAATCCATCTGGTTTGTTGAGATATTTCAGTCTGGACCAAAGTGGTAGAGAGACCTCTACCCTCCACAGAACCATACCGCTAGCATGGCTAGAAAGAGTTGTCATCTAATAACACATAATATAGTGACAGAAATGACACTTAAAAGTTCAAGTATGGGAGAATACCTTACTACAAAAACATACAAACAACAAACAAACATTTAGAAATGTGGTAAGACATGGAAGCATGTATACGCTATATGGTACTGAGAAAGATAATGTCTTTATGTTTTAAATATAATCAGATAGGTTGCATGTTCCGTGAACAACAGGAACGCAGAGCCACTGTCAAACCAGGTGTTTGAAGTGACAATGTGTTGTGTCCTGCACACACACTGAGGTGAATGGGCAGATGATGAAGCCGGAGCGTTTTGTGTGCCTGTAGGAGCGGAGTGTGAGCAGCGACGCAGAGCTGGTTACACGGTGAGGACACTAATGGAATGGCCAGCAGCAAGGAAGGAGAGCAAAGAAGGTTAAACCGATTTGCCTCTGTACACTACACTAATCAGAGGAGTCATATTTGCTTGCAGCTCAAGAAATATATCCTTACCTTCTACAATACTCAAGATACTCATATTTCTAACCTTGGCTATGGGACAGCAAACACCTACAGAGAGAGTTTTTTAACTGAGGAATGATGCTCACCAGCTTATAAATAAAATATTGGTTAAGTTCATTAAATTGTGTAGACACTATAATGTAAATAAATGCTTTCATTAGTCTTTATGCACACAGTTAATGTGTGTGTGGTCTGTTGTAGTGGGAAAAGGCTGGGAATCTCACCTCCCAGCGACACTCACCAATGAAGAGGATGGGGAAGGTGATGAAGAGGAGGAAGACATGTGGCACCACGTTCAGCGCATCCAGGAAACAGCCGTTGTTCAGGACCCCGTCGTCCACGTTGTAAGCCACCGAGTTATTCTCGTTCCCACAAAACGCCAAGGACATGGTGGAACCGGGACTCTGCAAGGAACCGGCCGGAGGAAGACGAGCAGGAGGAGGAGGAAGAAGAAGACGAGGGAAGGACCGGAAGGAGAGACAGAGATATCTTAAATAGAGGCTCTCAGAGCATGTTGTCTCTTCAAAGGGAACACTGGATTTCTTCAGTAGATAATTCCCAAATTGAGCTGCTCCCTGCACCCTCTGTAATCCAGCTCCCAAATATCCGATCCAATGAAAAAGAGGAGACAGAGGGGAGAGAAGGAAGGAGGGATATATTGGGTCCGAGGCAGTCACAGTCCAGCGCAGCAGCAACAGCTCTCTCTCCTCTCTGACAGACTACGCTACTTTCCCGGCCATGCTGGTGAGAAACATCTGCATGCCGTCCGCCCGCAATCTTCAGACATCCTCTAACACTGGAGCTTGACTTGGCGCTGCACAGCTCCAGGAGAATGCATTCAGACCCACAGACACACACAGAAGCATGCACACAGAAGCACGCACGTGCAGCTAGAGCAGCGCAGTGCACCTGCTATTCTTGTCTCTTTGCAAATGAGAGCTCAAAGTCGACCTTGGAAGACAAGAGCAGAGGGGGAAGAGTGTGCAGGCGAGCTGGAGGACTGAGAGCCACTAAAGGTAGGGGGGAGGGTGAAGACAGACGGGAGGATGAATAAAGAGAGGAGAGAGAAAGGGGGTACAGCTGCTGAGTGAGCAGTGCAAAAGGTACGTGTGAAGGATGCACATATCTAAATCCCCACACCACGTTTTCAGGAATTACATAACGCTACCCCACAGTCATTCATCACTTTAGTTCACATTAAGAGCACTAAACAAGAAAGAGCGCCAAGAAAGACTGAAGGTGGCTGATTAACACGTAAAGAAGGAGAGACATAAAATATTTTATATTCCTGGGACAGATGAAGAGAGAGATCCCGCTGCAGCCAATGGCAGCTGATTTACTCAGAGGGATCAGCTAAGAGCCACATGGGAGCAGATTTGAATAATCCATGTATCAACAGGGACAGACTCTTACTGGTTGAAAATACATAACCGTTTTATCATGCTCTGCATTATTATTTGTATGTGTTTTAACCGCTGGGAAAACTGGCTGAGATATAGTTATGTGGTGCCCTACATCAGAGATAAGCACTATCCATCAATGGATTGCCTGGGGAGAGTTAAAGCTTCAGTGCGTGGAAAGAAAAATATCAAGTAGAAGACACTCACAGAGACCCAGAAAGGACAAAAGCCGATAGTATAGCTGGAGGGTTTACAGCAAAGATGAAGATCAATGCATTCCTAAAATCATTGAATATAGGAACAGCCCGAAATAGACTCTGCAATTATTATAGAACCACAGATACAGATGCCAACTAAATATAACAGACTTGACTGTGTGTTTGTGTGTGTGACACACTGATGATTTGGTTTGTGGGAGTAAATGGAGGGTAAGAGGTGAATGATGAACCATGCAGTGATCAATATTAATCATCGTGCAAGTCTCTCGCACATATTCAAAAAAATGAAAGGATACCATTTCATCTTTTAGAAAATGTTCTCCCTCTGGCTGTGACAAATGTGTTACCACAATGTAACAGCCCAGCCGAGAAAACACCTCCTATATTTCAAACTCTCCTATAATTCTCTCCGAGAGATGAATCTTAGTGATGTATGATCACAGGAATTCATCAACTATGACCTAAAGTGACTTGTAGCATAGGCTTTAATCTGCATCCGACTCATGACTGTAAAATGATGTATACATACATATAGGCTATAGGTCCTATTATGTATGTGCAATTGAGAAATACTTTATGATGGCAACAATTCAAACACCTTATAGTGCTATGTTGTGCATGAAATGCAAACAAAGCAGTGGAGCCTACTATTCAAAGTGAAAGTATCGATCAGTGTGAGAGACCAGGTGACTTACCGGTTTATATCGTGGGATCATTGTTGCAGCGGCGTTTCCCTGACTCCCCAAAACACTCTTCAATACTGTCACATGCGTCGCTTGGATGTTAAAAAAAAAGAAAAAGGGTAAACAAATCTACCAAATTGCAGTTTGTGTTGTGAGAGCGCAGCCGACTTCTTCTTGCTGTCCCACTTAATGTTTGACCATTCAACCGCAGGCGGCGGTTTAAGGGTGGAGGCAGAGCGCTATCCACGGTGCTGAACCCGGGTAACGCGGAGGAGGAGGAGGAGGAGGAGGAGGAAGATGAAGAATAGGGCAGATCTTACACTGAAGGCCGCCTTTTGTCTCCGGCGGGTTTCAGTAGCAGGGGCCACTAATCCAAACACACCACAGCGGTCGACGCGACGCTGAAACTCGCAGCAGACAGCAGTCACGTAGGTCATCATGTAGCGGGAGTGGACCACTGCACGGTTATATTGTGGGATGCTGCACAGCAACACACATGTCACATTACATCATGGATTTCTCGACTTTTATGGATTGATTTTTGCTAAATGATCTCAAATGTACATTTACCACAATACACTCTATTATAAATCTGATTTAAACCTTTTATTTATATTGACATTTAGGGTTTATTAAAAGCTTTATAAGGATTATAAACTCAGCTGTGTCTCCCTCACTCAGTGAGTAGAATGACATTCAAGAAGGAGCACTATTGCCCCCTGTGGACATTTGAAAACAAAACCGAGTGGCTCCACAACCTTGAAGTAAATCTATGCAGAGCTGGTGAAAATAGTAGAGAAGATGAAGGAATGCATTAAGCAAGGATGAGAAGCAGGAGTGTAACTTTCTTTTTTTATATATCTCAAGCTACTTGTAAATGCATAGACATTTTTTATCCACCTTTAAAACAACCAATGGGAATTATGTCATGGGTCGGCTTAAAATTAGCCTAATTTCTGCATGGTAGAAAAAGTAAGAAGAACTATGGCAGGGACTGGCTGCCAAACTGATAGAAAGTAAGGACCTATTAAAAGCACACAAATCTACACCTTAATTTGTATTTATTTTTCTTGAAATGTTATGCTGTGTACAATGTGTTGATAGTGCTGGCTGTTTTAACTCGCCATTTTATACTGACAGATGAGACACAAGTCTGAAGAGAATGATCAGCATGGCCGTGGGATCGAAATGAGGCCAACCGTGTACAGGCCAGAGACAACTGAATATTGACTGGATCATCTTTTACCAAAGCAAGACAGTGAGGATGCTTTCTGCATGGTGTCAATATCTTGAGTACATGACACAAGGCTAATAACAGCCTATAGTAATGTTAAGTAAAAACAAAAGAGCATCTTCAGCTTGAATTCAGGTGAATCCTGAAGGAATCATCAACAATCAAAAGCTTCTTAATCAAAGTGGGTTTTCTTGGCCGGCTGTTGATGAGACTAGAAGAACGTCCTGCAGGAGAATAAAGAATAATTCATTAACAACATGCAAGATAAGAATGCACCAAACAAAAGCTGTTAAACCTGAGATACTTTGGTAACTGGACTGCTAAGAAAGGTTTAATCAGGAAAACATTTGTTATACCGTGCTTGCTTCAGTCACTGCACATTAAACACAACAGACCGACACACATGCAGGAACTGAAACTACAAAATTTGGTCAAACCCTGGGAACACATGAATTGTTACTGTAGCGGAGGAGAAATCCTCCCTACAGTACAACCCGGTGTCACTTGGAGTTTATGTATCACAACATGTAACAGTCCCGGGACACAACATCAATCAGAACAACTGCTGAAGGCTGGCAGGAGTCCTAAGCTGCTTTAAAGAGCGGCCATGACCTGACGACACAGGACAAAACCACAGAGGCCAAACAAGAACATATGTGTTTATATACGGCTCACTGGGTCGGGATTTGGCAGATATATGGTGGGATGGGTCACCGATCGCATTAGTCGTAAATGTCTTCACTCGAATGGCATGGCTGTATCGTTGTAGAACACATGCTTCAGCAATAAAGTAACATCGCCTTGAGTCATTTATCAAATAGAAAAACTGTATACGCTATACTATAGAGACCTTCACTGTCACGTTAGCTTTTCTTGGAAATAGCCAAGCTGTAATAGCAATACATAAATCTCACAGTTTGACAAAGATGAGAAACAAATGCCAAAGAACACTGCTCGTTCCTTCTGATCGACAGGGAGACTGTCACATGTGGTAAAGAAAAAAGAATAGCGCCAAACAAAAACAAATGCCACACCAAACATCCCCTCTGAGACGTGCAGTGAAGAGGAGGTTCGAAGACTAAGTCGATTACCGGGACGAAGGTGAGGCACGAGGAGAAGGAGGGCTAGTGCTGAAGATAGCCGTGTCTGTAAAGTGTTGCACTGCCTTCAAACACCTTTCTGTTCACAGTGGGACTGACTGATGCTGACTTAGGGCTGCATACACGTGCAAACACACACACACGCACACACACACACGCACACAGACACACTGTCACAAACTGTAAACTCATGGACCAGTTTAATTAGATTATGATCTAAATCTCAACGTGGGGTCCACGGCACTCTGCCAGGGGGTTCGTGAAAAGTTTTAGTCATGGTGAATTCATTTAAATGATCATTTAAGACTATTTTATATTCATTCTTTTTTCTTTTTACAAAAGACATAGTTCAAGAAATAATATTAATATTTTAAAGTCTATAATAGTTCATAGATTACATTCCAATCTAAGAAATCTATAACTCGTATAATCTGCAAATATACTTAATACTTGTCTGATATATTTCCAATACATTTCTCTTGCGTTGTTCTTTCACATAGGCTATCTAAACTAAACCTATAGAAGTGTACAAAATAGACTAAGTTAAATTATTCCAATGATACATTAAAAGGGGTCCCTGGTATATTCTCTATCTTGTAAGTGGTCTTTGGCTGAAAAAACAACCTCTGGCCTAAATTATCACAAAAATGCACCAGATTTAAATAAGTGCAAAAGATGCAAAAATAATTATTACACAGACGATACACATACACATTTGTGAATAGATAGTTATCAGGAATGCTTACACTTCATCTTCATAATCTTTCGGAGGGGAAACAGTGATGACAACATCGATCCAGTCCTAAAGGTAAACACAACACGACATTTATATTTTGCGCCTGACTGCAAGTTAGAGCGTGACAACAACATGCACAATCAATCAATCAGTCTAGGTTGATTGGGTTTAAGTACAATCAATCAAACAGCTTGCTGTTGTAGCTACTAGGGTAAACAATACATTTCCTTTAAAAAATGAAGTAAGGCACTTCATTGTCCTCTAATGTGAGTCCTACCCCTCCACTATTCCAGGCCCGAGCCAGAGAGTTTTGTCCCTCAGTCAACGTCGCATCAATCAGGATCTTCCCATTCACAGCCATAAGTTCATCCCCGGGCACAATGCCACCTACAAACAGACACATTAGAGATGGCTTACTGCCAAACATGTTTATTCTCAACAGTGACACACAGAAAGTAAAAGTGAAGAACCAGCTGTAGAGATAAGTCTGCGTGAAGACGTGCTCAAACACTTTAGACTCTACATTTAATCCAGTAGACAAGTAAACCATAAGCATGTTGACAGTGATGCTGTGTTGTAGTGGAGAGATATGTCAGCAAAGTTGCATGTATCTTAATTTGTATCTTATGCACTTGGAAAAGTCAACAAGCAGGTGTCAACCACTGGCACGTCTAAAATACTTTCACTAAAATGTGACGTTTTTTTTGACGTGTTCATGGATTTAAAGTTAACCTGTCATTAAGTTAATATTTGAAAATAAAATAAATGAACTGACCGTGCTTATCTGCAGCGCCACCTTCATACACAGAAGATATCACCAACTTTCCCAAAGGAGAGTCTGCACCTCCCTCCAGAGCAATGTCAAGATGTCCAGTCTAAAGAACAAGGAACAAAAACATCAACAGCATCAGTCATGTTTTAGAATACCGTACTGTGATAAGTGAGACTCCCCTCATCAATCGAGTGAGTTATGGCAGAAGATGCAGTCAGTACCTTTTTGATTCTCAGCCGTCTCACATCTCGCCCGTCTATCTGGTCCGAAGAGAACTATTAACAAAGACAGGATTGAGGAGGGGAGAAGCAAAACAATAGATAGAGCTGCCAACATGAAGAATGACTTCGTACTATCTGAATCTATGTATGGCAATGCTAAGCAACAAACAAGACTTAAATATACCCTTTGGGAGTTATTAACCCTGGATGAACCCTCTAAAGAGAGGACAGCTGCTCTAAAATAGTTTACTTCAGGAAAGTAATGGAACAAACTGGAAATTTATCTTAAAGCCAATTAAAAAAGTCTAATTCTCTGAAGTCACTTGGGCTTTTATTTGGCTCACAAGCTAGCTACCAGAAGTTAGCTTATTTAGCTATCAAAAAACAAGGAAGTCTAGCTAACTTCCCTTCTGAACCCAGTCAGTATAGGCATTTATGTTATTACTTTGTAATATTTTCAACTGTTAATTTGCCTAAATTGTTGTAGTAATGCAGGTTTTAAGGCATCTCTTTTGTATCAAAATGGCTGCCATGCGAATAACACATTTTGTAACCTTTAGAAGCATCAGCTATTACGGTTAATGGATGCTCGCAGAAACACAAGGTTTACATTTATAGTTAGCGGGAGCTAACACCTGTTAGCTAAATACCACTTTCATTTGAGATACCAAATATCTGTTGCATTTTCTGCTTTGCTGTAGTGTCAACAAGATCAGATATACAATACCATGGAGTAGGGATCAAAATCTTCCTCGTATTTCTGAAATCCCTGAAAGAGAATCAACATGCAGTTCATTGAAACAATCAATATCAATAGGTGGTTAACAAACTGGACAGAATAAAACAAGAGCATTAAAGAAATGTTGGTCAATGTCAGTGCCGGTGAAAGAAGTGCCGGTGAGATTTCCTTTGACAACCAGTTTTATGTAAAAGCTTTAATACCATCCTAAATAAATGGAAACCATGGAGACACTAAAAGCCAGTAATTTAAAAAGCACAGTGGCTTTCAAAGCCTCACTTTAATTAATTGATGGGAAACAGAACAAAGGACAACACATTTATCCAGCTACGACTCAGAGAGACGTTTTTCTCCCTGCAGAATAAACACACATTAATCTTACTCTTCATTTCCTGTTGTTTTGCTCAGACACTCACCATTGGACATAAAGAATGAACCTATGTGTTGTGGCTGGAGACAGCAGTTGAAATCAGACCAGACAAACTAACTGTTGTGGTATTTTGAATAATACAGTAAATCTAATGAGACTAAAGTCCTCTGTCTAAGATCATGACTTACAAACCATCTGTTGCCAGCGAAGATCAAAACCAATAACAGCAGTGAGACTGTGACATGCATTTCCACACTGTATGTTCACAGCACTATTGTGTGCTCCAAATAAATACAAGCCCACTCGTGCATTAACTACACAACTAGACCTAAAGGCAGTGATGCAGCCAAGAGAGACGAGCGAGAGGACAAAATAAAGGAAGAGCCATTCCAGAGGCAGCCATGAGGAAACCTGATGAGTGAGCATGGAGACAAAAAAGAAAAAGAACAGGAGAAAACGCACTCAAGAGTAATTTAAATCAATAGAGGTGGTGATAAGTATGGATTACTTGTCGTTTGGTGTTTGATTTAAAAGAAGAGTTGAAAGGCACCATCCGTTTCAGCATTTCCTGAGGCTGAAACACAAAACCAGTTTGCAGATTTTAGCAAACAAATAAAAAACAAAACAAACACAACCCATACTTCTATGCTGTAATTATTTCTCTGTATATATATATATGATACATTTTAAACAGTAACTTGCAGTGTGCAGTGAGGCTACAGAGGTTGTCTGGGACATTAAACGTCATCACATCGACCACAGGTCCACCTTTAGCTTAGTGGCAGTGATGTTGAAGTCACAATGGCGTAGTTCGTTTATAGCCTAATGTTTGCTTTTTACTTCTGGCAATTGCATTTACGCTTCAGAAATTTGTTGACAATAACTAGAATTACCGCCATGCAGTTGTATGTCTCTACCAACCAGTCAAGTTTCAGTTTACATTCATATCTTTCTAAAAATGTCTAAAAGAACACTCATAACAAGCATATCAAGTTATGGCCAAAAACATGTTTTGTGAGGTCACAGTGACTTTGATTTTTGTCCACTAAATTCTATTCAGTTCCTTGAGTCCAAGTGGACGTTTGTGCCAAATTTGAAGAAATTCCCTGCAGGCGTTCCTGAGATATCGCGTTCACGAGAATGGGACGAAGTGACAAAGGGACAGACAGATGGACGGACAACCCAAAAACATAACGACTCCGGCCACAACGATCGCTGGCGCAGAGGCACAAAAATAAAGACTATTACAAGCCTTATTCATTAAGTTCATTGGCCCATTTCTCCAATTTTTTCCTGTTACAATTTATAATTAAACTTACAAAATACAACATATAAAACTGCATTTAAAAGCATTAGGCAGTGTAGACTACTCTGTCGGTTGGGGTAATAGATGTCAGGGGAAAGTGAATGATTTATGGCAACCCTCCAGCTCCTCCAGTCAAAGTGTCTCTCAGCTAGGTGTTTCACCTCCAGTTGCTGAACTGATGGTATATGTGTGTTGTTGATTCTCTCAGGTGTGAATGTGTCACTCTATAAACGTGAGGCAGAAGGTTACTGCAAAAGGCTTTCTCCCTTACATTTCATTTGTTAAATAAACAATCTGCCCAGTTTCATTGGAGCTTTTTGACAGGAAGGAGAAAAAACTCCCCAGTGTGATCCAGTAACGACAGATTGACATTCTGAGCAACAGCTGGAAGACTCACCTGGACTAGATAAAGAAGCGGCGATGAATCTCTCACCAGCATGATGGCACGCTGTGTCAGATATCTGAATACTTAATGACTCTATTATGCTGAATCAGGACATACCAGGACATCAGAACGCAGTGCAGGTCTGAGCGGATCTGGTCGGTGGGTCTGGGACTGCGGCAGCATGACGGGTTTAGACATGACTGCGGCCATTTGACGCCTCTGGTTGGGGGGACTAGGAGCTAGTTGCTATTGGGGAAAGACCGTTTCCATGCAACAGCAGAGTATAAGTTTGGATTTTAACAGTATGTTCATCATTAAGTCATTTAACAACAAAAGCGTCTTGGTAAGATTTCACAAATGTATAAAGCTCATAATTGTTACTACAAATGGAAGGAATGTTTGCAAAAGATGACATCAGATTTTTACAGAAAGACACTCACCAAGGGGGAGCTTGAAGAGGAAATACGACTGGCATGGGAGGTATTTCTCATTACCTGAACCACAGTAAAATAAAATGAATCTTTCTGCCCCCTGGCACATACAGAGCACTGCAGGAATATCAGTGCAAGACACACCGAGACTGGCTGAGGTTTCAAAAGCATTCAATTCATAACCAAATCTATAAAATGCAAAGGTCCAAACGTGAGCACACATATTTTAAACATATGAATCAGCTCCAATAACGTGCTGCTTTCATCTCCACTACACACCATGCAACACTTCACTTGGTATAACAATCCACACAGCTACAAGCCAAACACCAACATCAACTAACTGCATCTCTGAATGCCTATCCCTCAGCTTGAGGTAATATGTAAATAAATTCAGTCATGTTCATACTGTGTATCAGCTCTCTTCATGCATAACACATCCCATTATAAAAAACAGAACATGCACGCACATACACCTAAACCATTAAGAGAGTCGAGTCTTGCAGCCTTGAAATGCATAAACTTAGCTTTGCATTATCCTAGAAAGAACCCTTGCCATCTAATAGAAAGAGGAAAAGCCAGTCCCACACATCATGTCTCTCACATGAGCATCTCTAACCTTTGGACTCGAGGGGTAGGACATTTCACTGGTGTTGGACGAGTAAAGTCCTCCTCTTGGGAGATAGCCGCCTGACTCCCACTCACTCCTGTGCTCTGGAGGACTGGGAGGGTGTTGCTGGTGATGGTGATGATGATGATGTTGTTGGCGGTACCCACTGAGGGTTCCTGCTCGATCTCCTGAGTGTTGTGGGGGTGGAGGCGGAGGGGGAGGCGGAGGAGGAGGAGGTGGAGGAAGAGGGGGCGGCGGTGGCGGTGTAGGCCGTGGAGCAGGCTGAGGGGAGGATGGAGGCCACGACGACTGAGACGGAGGAGGATAGTGGGAGGAAGGCGGGCGAGGGGGTTGGGCAGGCTGAGGGTGAGTTTGTGGGTGAGGCCTGCGCCCCTTGTTGGGCAAGGTAGACGGGGCAGAGGGAGGTTTTCTAGCGCTGGGTGGAGAAGGAGGCCGCCGCTGTGGGGATGCTCGAGAGGTGGAAGGGGAGTAGTTGGGTATTGTGGGGTTCAGCTTGGGTAAGGGTGGAGGGAGAGGCAAGGGAGGGGGAGGATAGCTTGTGCTAGGCTGGGTGGGGGCCAGCCTCTTCATTGGACCCCTTAGGCTCTGATCCACCTCATCCAGGTTAATGTCATCCAGATCAGTGGTGGCCAGGTGGAGGCCGCCAGGGAAACGCTTCACCTTGGGCACCGAAGCAGGAGAGCGCGGTGGGGAGAGCTTAAAAGTCACAATGACAGGAAAAATGTTTCATCTCATCTGTAAATTCTCCTGTTGACCTAAATGACCTTTATTAATGCAATCCTCGGGAGGCACATCCATAAAATGTTACGATTCGTGCCAAATATCCAAATTTCTACTGTTCTTTCTCTCTTGTACTTTCGTATTGATTTCACTTTCTGGGAAATACATTATTTTTAGTGGTATGAGCATGTCCAACTACACACTATATTGCTTCAGCTCATGCATCATATAAATCCTGTAACTTTACATTCAAAGTGAAATAAGCAACAAAATGACACGCAGTGGTGGGAAGGTAGACCTTCTTCCCCACGTCACAAACTAAACATGGCAGGAATGCTATCATCATCAATGCTATACTACTGTATTAGCTCTCTATTCATAAAAGAAGAAAATATCAGCTTATAACATAGTATAAGGTTATACGGAACAACAAAACATTGTGAAGAGCTCAGTGCAGAGAGGTTTCAACAGAGGAGGTCTCACTCTGTACCTCTGGGGATTCATTCTCCACACAGGAGATCTGCTCCAACCGAGTCTGGCAAAGACGCTCCACCCAGTGTTGCACTTTCTCTGACTCCTCCAGGTCTTCTCTCTCCGTCTCTGAGACCTGGCACAGAGGCAGAGCCGGGGAGCATCAGACAATAGGAATTAGCCCTGTACACACACATCTCCATGCTCAGGTTAAAAGCAGCCTTCAGGGCATCACAAGACAAACAACATTGTCCCTTTTCTGTTCAACCACGACTTGACACCTTGTGAGTTAACGTTGCCATAAAGTCCATTATAAATATCAAAACGGTTTAATCTACATTATCACTTTGGTAAGCCCCTCTTTTCGTACCTCCTGAACCAGCCGATTGATCTTCAGCTGCTTCTCTCGTTCATGCATCTCTTCCTTCTCCTTGGCGAGTTTCAGCTCAAACTCCATCTCCTTCTTGTTCTTTCTCTGCTCCTGCAGTGTGTCCGTGTTGGACACTTTCTTCTTTTTCTTTTTTCCTTTCTGAGGTATTATCAGTTAGTCAAAATAAAAAAGCAAAGGACAGACAAATCTGCCACTCCAAACCACACAG